>NW_004798087.1:237429-298883 GCF_000002075.1 Aplysia californica | reverse complement strand
AAGCTATCTTAGGTTGAAGATAGTCAAGGGCATAGTAAATGAGATGGTGTATAATTTTAGGATCTTTCATTTGGTGAGGGAGAACCTTGTAATTCTATTTTCATTCTTTTTACTTGTGGCTTTGACTTCTAGAACTAAATCGGTTTGTTAGCTAAACGTCAATTTCATTCATCCTGCTTTAGAACTGAACACTCAAGTAATACCTTTCACCACTCCACGACAAAACCGTTCAAAAGCACAACTCATAGGACGATGACTTAAGTGTGTCACGTTCACCTCCCTCAGGTTCACGATCACAGAGTCACTTAAAATAGCGGCAAGACAATGAACCAATCACAATTCACTTGAGCACTCCGCTGGATTGCTCCGGGGCTGACATAATTTTGGCATAGAATAGTGCACAGTCTATCGCGTTTAATTTTAGATTGCCTACTGTGGGCTATGTTTCGGCACTATTCGGTCGGAGTACATTTGAGATGTGCCGTCTTATAAATATTAATCTACCGCCAAACTCGCTACGAGTGTCGTCATCGCTTGGGTTATCCCAAAGAGAGATTTATAGGTCAGGTTTCCACTGTTGAATATCCTGCTATGCATGGATACAGCGCATGAACTTTGGCATGGCATAGTAGATGTTTTTCGGCGCTATAGACACATAAATGACAGTTACGGCGCCAGTGAGAAACGTATTTTGATATTATTTGGCTAGTGTTTGTTTCTGGCGTCTTTTATTTTGTTATTGTAGGTGTTTTACGTAATAGAACATTAACATTTTGGGCGGCATTGCACGACCGTGCCTGATATATATATTTATATATATATATATATATATATATATATATATATATATATATATATATATATATATATATATATCAAGGAGTTCACAGTAATGGAGGATGCTCTATGGGCGGCACCGCACGCCTGATAGGAGCCCTCTCTCGCAGGGGAACTGTGGTCTACCTGAGCTGCGATTACGCACTGAAATCTAGATAAGAAAGAAGGTTTTATTCCAAGATTAGGCTAGTCAGTTAGTAAAAATACCTTCCACCTGTGTTGTGTGTAAGTGTAAGAACCGACATAATGCTGCACTGGACAGAAGTTTTCACAGGTGTTGTTTTCCTTTTAAAAAATCTGAATGAAAGTGTTTTTACGCGCCCAGCGACACAATTTAGATCATTAACATTTATAAGATTATAAGAGGCTGGCTCCGGCGCTACCTGCCAAGGCCAACCCGGGAAGAAAAGGGATACACTGTAACAGCAACCCAGAAGAAATAAAATAATTGCATTTATGTAGCGCATATCCATGCTCGAGAGCATGCTCTATGCGCTTTACAACTATTACAAGAAAGACCGAGATACTTGATTAAAAATTTTTTTTCTTATTCCTGTGTGTGTGTGTGAGTGTGTGTGTGTGTGTGTGTGTGTGTGTGTGTGTGTGTGTGTGTGTGTGTGTTTGTTTGTTTGATTCCAAAATAACTATTTGGTCACTTTAGCGGGCTAACCCGGATTTCGAGGGTTGTCAGAAATCTTGACCCACACCAAAAGTGGCTACATGTATTGCCCTACCTTTAGGAGAAGTTCGGTTTCCTTGGTGTGTATATTTGTTTAGTTATAGAGAAAACTCTCCGTGTCTTTTTAAGAAACTGAGCAAGGGGCGAAAACTTTACCTTCGATTTTCTCGAAACATCATTTTTCATGATAGCTCCCTTGTGCTTACAAGCGACCATTTTTAACCTTACTACAGTCTACGCCAACAAGTACCAGAATGTTCTCCGGTCGTAAGTGGTTCCATTCTTTCCAACCCAGAGACTTGTGAACACCTTCCAGCAACACAATGCTCGCCCACACCTAGTCTTGTAAACTTGCAGTATCTGCAACAGGAAAGTGAATGTTTGGACATAGCCAGCCTACTCGCCAGATAATCATTAATAAACAATTGTGAAATGGTATGGGTTTTACGTCTCTATCAACACTATTAGATTATTTAACAGACGGGGCCTCCGAGTTTAACCTCCATTTCCGAAAGGACTAAGCTAAATGGGAATTTCATGTAAAATGCCTTTCCCAAGGATAAAACGTGTGACCGAGCTGAGGCTCGAACCCCCGACATCACGATTACGAGTCCGGTAGCCTAACCACTTGGCTACCGACGCCACCAAAATCATCCATAGAGCATATTTGGGATCAGTAGGGCCGAAGAATGAACGCCAGAAACGAATTAAATACTACAATGACTGAGAAAAGCATTGGTTAACCCTATCCGTACGTCGTGTTTTACTATCGTATCCATGCGACGATGGGAACTCTGTGCCACCACTTAACCCTATCCGTTCGTTGTATTTTATTGTCGTATCCATACGACGTGGGGAACTCTGTGCCCCAACTTTCCAAAGAGGAAATTTACTCGTTAATTCGATGATTTCGAGAAATATTGAAAGTTTCAAAGAGATCTTCGTACTAGAAGTATTCTAAAATGAGAAGAATACAACCTTTGGGGTACAAAATGACCCCCAGGCGTACGGATAGGGTTATAGAGTTCGAATAGACTGCCACATCGGTCCATAGAAATACTGAATTGATCAATGAGCAGAAGATGCCAAGCCTTCACATCACTGCTGAGGGCAGCCCTACTCTTTACTGACGTTAAAGTTTGAAATCAAGGGGTACCAGTTTGTGCTTAACCCTATTCGTACGTCGTATTTTACTATTGTATCCATAAGACGTGGGGAACTCTGTGCCCCAACTTTCCAAAGAGGAAATTTACTCGTTAATCCGATGATTTTGAGAAATACTGAAAGTTTCAGAGAGATCTTCGTACTAGAAGTATTCTAAAATGTGAAAAATACAACCCCAAGGGTACAAAATGACCCCATGGCGTACGGCGAGGGTTAACACTCTGACACCATATGCGCCATGTTAAAGAAACCAAAGGGAAACACTGGGACGTCTTTCTGCCATCTGAGAAACATAATATCGTGTTTTAAAATATGTAGTTTTGGTCGCTGTTTTTAGATTTGCATTCATATTCATTTGGGCTAGCTCGTCAGGTTAATGGGGTATTCATAATTTTTCCTTATTTTACACCAACGCAAAAAATACGAAAGTGAAGAAACCCTAACATTAGTTACATTTCTCTTTCTGTTCTAGATATTATTTTAAAGAGATGATAAGAGAGAAAAGCTCGACATATTTTATATATCCAAGTAGTATCATAGACATAAAGGTCTTGAACATCTAGCTCTCACTGGCAAAATTGAAGGCAAAAGAGGCAGGGGTAGCCCAGAGCGGGGTAACGTGGAAAGATCAGGGTAAAGAAACTTTATTCATAAAGGCAACCGAGCAAAGATGGAACCATGATCGCCAATGTTTTACTTACCATCTTTCCTCGGTGACAATGATCAAATTTTAATGTTGCTGCCGCTTGTTTCAAAACACAGACCTAAACTTCTTCTTTTTTTTAAATAAAGACAAATAAACAACAGCAACAATGACAAAGAACAGGAAAAATCGGCCTTGTGGAAACATACCAGTTGACTACCCTTTTTACAGTGGGTGCCGTGAATACGTCATGCTCATCACTTACATGCCCAAGATGGGAGGGTAACAAATATGTACCATTCTTTTGTATAGCGTCCCTGTATTCATTCTCATTTGTTGTTATAAGGCCTTGTTATTTGTATAGCATGACCTACTTGTTCAGAGCACTTAGTACACATTTTACTCACGTGAAAGGACAAGCGGGAAGACTCAAAAGACTAGGATTTGTACACAGTAAAAAAAGTGGTACCTTTTTATAATCACCAGTTTATTATACATGTATACAATGCTCTTGACCTGCCTCTTCTTCTTTATCCACTAATCTTTCCGGTCATACGGCGATATGTTCAGCACTCTTGAGACAGTATCATCACCATAGTCATGATAAAGATCGAGAGATAGAGAGAGATATAGATAGATAGATGAGAGAGAGTGAGAGAGAGAGAGAGAGAGAGAGAGAGAGAGAGAGAGAGGGGGGGGTGGGAGAGAGAGGGAGGGAGGAGTGAGTGGGACAGAGAGAGAGAGAGAGAGAGAGAGAGAGAGAGAGAGAGAGAGAGAGAGAGAGAGAGAGAGAGAGAGAGAGACAGACAGACAGACAGATACACACACACACACAAAGACAGACAAAGAATGATAAACTTGTTGTCAGCCCATGAACATGAGCGTGTAAATATTCTCGCCTGAGACAAGTAAGTTCACTGTCATTCATTTACTCATTTCCCATTTAAGAAAGAAGAAAACTTTCCCACATGTTTTTAGTCTTCGTTTTAGTAGAGGTTTTAAGGCGCTCGTAACTGCATAAGATCATATGAGCGCCCGAATATTAGAGGTGTTACAAGAGAGTAACAAACATAAAGAAAAGAAGGGGGGGGGGGGGGAGGGAGATAAAGACGATATATGTTTGACAGGAAAGAAGAAGCAAACCACACCAAAGCACCCGCCAACTACCCACTCCCACATGTCTGATCGTCAGTAACACAGTGCTTCAATCTTGGGAGTATAATTGACAGAGAGGAAGGAACAGGCAATGAAATAAAGTCCCGCATTGGAAAGGCACAGACTGCATTATTTTATTTCTTTGAACAGGATTTGGAGGACCAGGGATATCTCACCATAGACAAAGCTGAGGATTTTCAACTCAAATGTGAAATTAGTCTTATTGTATAGATGTGAGACGTGGAACGCATCTTAGACTTGCATAAAGAGGATCCAGTTTTCTGAGGAAGCTACCGAGGATCCGATGGACAGACAGGATCACCAACGAGGAAGTATTAAGAATAACGAGACAGAGCCCAGTCAGAGACAAGGAGGGAAGAAGACGTTGGCGATGGATGGGACACACTTTCAGGAAGTCAAACAGCTGCATAACAAGGAAAGTGTTAGATTGGAACCCACAGTGTAAATGATCAAGGGGAAGACCACGTGGAACATGGAGAAGAGTCACGGAAATGGATGTACAGAAAAGTGGGAAGACATGGAGCGGCAAGTGACATCAAGCGACTAGCCCAGGATAAGGAAATGTGGAAGTGTTTGTTCGTGGCCTATACCCTGATCCAGGGAGAGAAAAGAAATGATGATGATGATAATGCTGAAATGTTGAGAGGCATTAACCCATATTCCAACCATGACTTTCTCAAAACCCAAACTGTTATTGTTATCAAAATTCAAAACACTGCAACTGTTGGAAAGGTTTGTTTTTGTATTTTATTCAAGTCGGCAGTACAAATGAAACACAAAGAGGTGAGAAACACAAAGAGGTGAATACAAACTTTCTTCACCCACTCAACATGAAAAAAACCCAACTCGCTCCGCTGCCATCAAAACGCACATGAAAATGTCACGGCAATACAGCGCCAGCTGAGCGTTCCCTTTATCTTAATAATAATAATAATAATAATAGATAGCATTTGTATAGCGCAGACCCCCGTTCAACAGCAAGCTCTATGCGCTTCACAATCTATACTATTACCCCAGCAGACCTGAGAGCATTCTGCAACAAACTCAACTTCCTGAGAAGCATACAGTGCAAGCGGCCATTTATAGGCGCTAAAACACTATCATACTGACAAGATCTTTCGCTGTCTATGGCTGGGTACCCTTTCCCACTTGGATGAAGAGAGGAACATTTGTGTAAAGTGTCTTTCCCAAGGACACAACGTCGGGCTCGCGGCTCGAACCCCCGACCCCGTAACCTCACGGTTACGAGTCCGGTAGCCTAACCACTAGGCCACCAACGCCACATCTTGTGCTAGTTCCAGGGTCTCACGGCTGGGAGAGTTTGTCATAGCTGTCATGTAACGCTGATGAACAATTGGTCACTCTTAAGGACAAGCAGGCTAACTCAGATTTCGGGGGTTTCCAGAAAGCTTGACCTACACCAAAAGACCAATTGTACTTTTGAGCCCACCTTAATGATTAGCCCCTACAGTAAATGATGATGCCAGTGTTCAGCAGAATGTCAGTTTTATTTTGCACTTACTCCCATTTTCCTGACTGGAATTCAGCACGACTTTCAAACCAGGAAAAATGGAATTATATGTAGTTGAAAACAGCACTGAGTTCGCACCTGAAATATTTGGTCGCTTTTAAGCACAAGGGGGCTATCCGGAAAATGCTGGTTTGAGAAAATCGACGCTTAAGTTTTTACCCCTTGTTCAGTTTGTTTAAAAGATAAGGAGAGTTTTCTCTGTAACCAAACAAATATACACACCAGTGAAACCAAACTTCTCCTATGGGTAAGGCAATGCCCACCTTTGATGTAGGTCAAGATTTCTGGAAACCCCCTAAATCTGGGTTACCTGTGGCCCGCTTGTTCTTAAAAGCGACCATTTAAAACAAAAACCAAAAGAGGCAAAAAATAAGACATAGATAAATAATAGCAAGTCACTGTAACATTGAAATATTCAAAGACATAGATAAATCATAACATGTAACTGTAACATTGAAATATTCAACAAGAGGCAAAAGTGAACAAATAAAATTAACATTGTGAACAAACATCACATCAATATGATCAATTCATTGTATGCAATCCAACATAGAAACTCGCAGTTTTAAAGCTACAGAATATACGTCAGTATTATAATATGTATTAAAACATTTGTCAGAAGGCACTGCAGTGGAACGGTTTCGCTGGGAAAGAGCTGCGTGAAAGAGATAGAGTTCAAGCCGCAATGGACATTCTCATGTTATGGCGTATGTTTTAGTAAAGAGAAACATTTCAAAACTGCTGTTTTAGTGGAGGTTTTACGGAGCTCGTAACTGCATAAGGCCATAAGAGCGCCAAGGGGTGGATGTCAACAGAGAAGTCCTTACAGGGAATCAGACTTACTCTGCTCATCTCTCTAGCTTCCAACAGCACAAGGTCTGCTTCGACTATCAAGACACCCCGGAAATAGCAGGTCATAAGAGTGTGACAAACATACGAAAGAAGTAGAGGAAAAATGACAATAGTAAGGATTAGGAAAGAAAAAGCAGCAGTTCCCTGTTGTAGATCAGGCACAGTTATGAGAGTGACATTGATGAATCAGCCCATTTACAATTCTACTGTGCCTGAACGAGAAATGTCTCCCCTTTGGGAATGGCCTAAAGACACTTCAGTCAGTGGCACCGCCTCGGGGGGTAAAGACAAACATTTCGAAACTGCTATGAACATGTTACAGCACATACAGCATCATGGACTTCTCCAAGACCAATAGGCAAGGACTTTGTGGACACAGAGAGTGGAGCCTATCACTGAACGAAGGGCCTGTCATGGAATGGCTCTTTAGGAACATACCATATCAATCACTTTTTTAAAAGTTTTAGAAAGTTTACGGCACTTGCAACATAATATGGTCCTATAAATGCCGAACATTAGAGGTGTTACAAGAGAGTAACAAACATAAAAAAGGAGGAGATTTTTTTTAAAATATAGAAATATACAGCAATAGTTACATTCTCCCCCCTCCCCCTTTCAAAAAAAAAAGAAAGAAAGAAAATTAAAACAATGAAATTTGTATCATTATATTAATTTGTCCTAAAAAAAAGACCTGAGAAAGCTCACAGTGAGAAGGGCACCTATGGAACCACTTACACGAAGTTTAAGTTTTAATATAACAATAATAATAATTATAATTATAAGTCTTACAGCACTGGCAACATAAACAGGTCATAGAAGTGCCAAAGGATCCAGGAAGTTGGAGGCCTGGTGTGGCAAGGAGTGGGGAACCAGTGGACAAACTCAGCCATGCATGATGACAAGCGACTGGTGAAGTGCCCAAGATTGCAAGATTTAGTTTTAGTAGACGTTTTACGGCGCTTGCAACACAATAAGGTCATATAAATGCCGAAGAATAGTTTACGTGTTACAAGAGAGTAACAAACACAAAAAAGAAGGAGGGGAGATCACAAGGAAGATAGATGTTTGATAGGAAAGAAGGAGAAAACCACACCAGAGCACCCGCCAACCACCCACAGATTGCAAGTGTGACTGGAGAGTAGCAGACCAAGAAAAGAAGGAGGAGAGACTAGGATGATAGATGTTTGGCAGGAAAGAAGGAGAAAACAATACCTGAGCACCCGCCAACCACCCACGGCCACCTACTTGTGTCCAGATAAACATCAAAATCCAAAACAAAAAAATTTCAGAGACAACAAAGACAAATACTCAAACAAAATGTTTTACATCTAGATCTATAAATAATGTTCCAACTCTACAGATATAAATATATATATCAAACAAACTACACAGCTAGAAGAATTGACCTCCCTCCCAAACAATTCCACCCAACAACCCTTTCCCTCTAAAAAAAACCCAACTAAAAATACCAAACAATTATAAAAACAACATTAAAAAAACCCATGAAAAACCCCCCAAAACGAAACAAAACAAAAAAAAGATACCCCACCCTGCAGCTATGACAAAAACTCTTATCTAACGAAGGCCAAGTGCACTGGGAGGAGGGCGCACAATCATTGTAAGCGCTCACATACCACTTCCAGAATGAAAACACAACAGCACATTAAATGAAGTGACATGAAAGATAGCAAAACCATATGTATCACGACATGGTGGAACCAGGCGCTCGTCAATTTTTGGGCAAATGGGGTTATTTGAATCATTTTAAGGCCTGTTCATTTACCTTGCTTTTGGTGAAAAAAATATTAATCTATGTCGAATAGATAATAAAATATTTGCGATTGAAGGAGGTTAGGGTAGCCTGGTTTTAGAGATAAAATTTGTGAGAAAAGGTCATTTCCGTAGCTTGAGAGTCTGTGGAAACTGAAATTTGCATTTTTTTTATGCCTTTACTCAATGTTTGCCAGTAAAAATCCTAGCAGAAATAAGTTTTTAAATGAATTAAAAAGGTGATGAGACAAAAATAAAGAAGCAAATTAGAAAAAGAATAGCCCAAAGGCCAGAAAAATGCCAATTTTTAAAATTTCATTATTTTGACAAGCGTCTGATTTCATCACGATGCCTCACATATGGTCGCTTTTAAGCACATGCAGGATATCCCGAAAAATGCTGTTTAGAGAAAATCGAAGGTAAAGTTTTTGCCCCTTGTTCAGTTTCATTAAAAGACAAGGAGAGTTTTCTCTATAACTAATCAAATATACACACCAATGAAACCAAACTTCACCTATAGGTAGAACAATGCCCACTTTTGGTGTAAGTCAAGGTTTCTGGAAACCCCCGAAATCTGGGTTAGCCTGCTTGTCCTTAAAAACAACCATATGACTTCAATCATACCAAGCAAATCTACAATGAGTACGTCCAGGAAATAAATAAATATTTACAGCTTTACAGTACATGTTGGAAATGGAAAAGTAGGGACATCATGGAAATAGCTAGAAAAGGATGCACAGGACAGGCTTCGCTGGAGAAATGTCGATGGCCTTTGTTCCACTGGGAGTTAAAAAGGGCAAGAGAGAGACAATCCATGTAGTTTGGTTTGAATAAAGAGAAGCATCTGCACAATAACCAACATTTACCGCAAGGAAATTCAAGATAGAAAGTAAATAAACAACAAAAACAACAAACAACATAGACAAAAGAGAAGAATGGGAGCTACTTTGGGTTCCTCCAATGTCCCGATGGTTCACACAGCTAAATGTGTCACGACGCGCTGGAATCAGGCTCTCGTCAATTTTTGGGCCTGTAGAGTTATTGGTATCATCTTAAAGCTTGTTCATTTGTCTTGCTTTGGATGAAAAAAAAAATCCATTTGCCTTGAATAGAAGTCGAGATATTTGCCAATGAAGGAAGTGGGGGTCACTTGTTTTCAGAGGTAAAATTAGTGAGAAAATGGCCGCAAAAGATGAGTTATTTCCTTAGCTTGAGAGTCCGTGGAAAATGAAAATTTACATTTGCTGTGCCTTTAATCAACGATTTTCAATACAATTCACATTGAAATGGATTCTTAAATGGACACAGAAGCCCAAAAAAATTTTTTGATAAAAAGTGCCAAACCAGCGGAAAAGTGTCAGTTTCTTTTCTTTCATTATTTTGACGAGCGTCTGATTTCACCACGCTGTCTCACATATGTACGCCCCCCACAATTCATGATATATCGCCGGTGCTATGATGGAACCTCGCGGACTTGAACTGGGGGGAAAATCAGGGTTTTTTTGTCAAAAAAAGGTTCCTAATACTTTGATACACAAAGTGCATTTAAACCCAGATAAAACTGCAAATGTTTGAAAACACCCTTTAAATTCTGCAAAGACCTCACTATCCACTACCGCAATCAATCGTTCGTTCCATGTCTTTATAGTTTCAGTAGAGGTTTTATACAGTGCTTGCAACTGCATAAGGTCATATAAGCACCAGATGATTAGCAATTAACAAACATAACAAAGAAGAAGGCGAGATAAGGACGATAGACGTTTGATAGAAGAAGCAAACCACACCAGAGCACCCACAAACCACCCACTCTTACAATTTAATTTAAAAAATAAAAATACAGCCAATGAAACATGTATTTAAATCTAGGTTAAAGTTCATATATCATATAATGTCACGGTTGCGAGAACAATATTCAACCCTACTTTACTGGGTTGGCAAAAAAAATAAAAAATTGGAGTCATTCATTTATCACATCATAGCAAGAAAGATACACCTTCGTGATCCAAAATCAGAAAAATAAAACATCTACGGACACTGACGCAAGTATTGGAATGGTAGATTCTAATTCTAAGCAACAGGGCTTAACTCTTTAAACCCTGAGTTATTTCCACCGTTTCCCTGAGTTCCTTTATACAGTCACCTAAATATGGCACACTATGTCTCATTATAGTTATAGCCACAAAAGCTTGCCTCCAACTTCTATATGGCGGAAACAAAGGCTTAGTCATTTCTAAAAAACTTGGTTCGGGAATAGTTCTAAAAAAAAAACAAGCAAAAAGTAGCACGAAATAAACGAAACAGTTGTCACTGGTATCCGATCGGAAATGGGTTATTACCGCTGGACGCTCCCAGCGTCTGACGGGGTTTAAAGAGTTAAACTCATGGTCTCATAACGCAAGCAAGACTAAGACAAAATACTGCAATGTAATGGTTCAGCTCTTCATCCTTGTAAACAAAGGACCTGAGTTCAATTCTCACTGGGAGAAGGACATTTTGTCGGGGGCATCTCTTTTTTCCTGCCGAGATGTGCCACCACTTAACTCAATCACCTTCAAATAGGTCCAGTGGGTAAATACGACAAAATGTAACTAAAAGCAAAAGAAAGAACCAGAGAGGCCACTACAAAATATGGCAATTAGGGGCTTCGTATTTCACATGGCACAACCACACCATTTGACATAGCCGCATCTTGCCTCCTTTAACACATGAGAAAACAAATAATGAACAGCACTAGTCTTATGTGTCACGACACAGTGAAATCAGGCGCTTGTCAATTTTGAGGCCTGTGAAGTTATTGGTATCATCTTAACACCTGTTCAGTTGTCTTGCTATAGCTGAAAAAAATACCCATCTGTCTTCAACAGAAGCCCAGATATTTAAAATTGAAGGAAGTGGGGTTGCCTAGTTATAGAGCTTGAATTAGTGAGAAAATGGCCACCAAAGTTTGGTAATTTCAATAGCTTCATAGTCCGTGGAAACTGAAAATTTACATTTTCGATGCCTTAAATCAAAGTTTTTCAGTAAAATACGCATAGATATGTATTCTTAATTGGAAAAAATGGTGTTGAGCCAAAAAACAAAAATTCGCTAAAAATAGCCAAACCGGCAGAAAAATGTCAGTTTCTTCGATTTCATTATTCTGACGAGCGCCTGATTTAACAACGCTGCCTCACATATAGGTCACATAGGGTCAATGAATGAATAAAATACATAATTTTGTTGAAAAAAACACCAAAAAAAGCACCATTGTCTGTAACTTTGATCAGAAGTCTGAGTTACTGTGGTGTTTTTTGTTTTAGTAGAGGTTTTACGGCAGTCGCAACTGCATAAGGTCATAAGAGTGCCAGAAGTATAAAGGCGTTACAAGAGAGTAACAAATATAAAAAAGAAAAAGGGGAGATAAGGACGATAGATGTCTGATAGGAAAGAAGAAGCAGACCACACCAGAGCACCCGCCAACCACCCACACTGAGGAGTCTGGGCTGACGACTCTTCCACCACGTTCATCACGACACATCACGACACATCACGGCAGGTGATCAGAACACGGGGATCTGATCTCTCCTTTTCAGCGACACATCATCGTCAAGTAACAGTAAAATCTGGGGAGGAGAATAGGACGGGAAAAATAACAACAACAATAATAACAATAATATTAATAATAACTACAAAAATGACAATAACAAAAAATAATAACATTAATATTGATAATAATATTAACAATAACAATTATAATAATAACAACAAGAAAAATAACAATAACAATAATAATAATAAAAATAATAATAGCAACAATTGCAACAACAACAATAACAATAATAATAACAATAATAACAATAATAACAATATTAATAATAAAAATAATATTAACAACAGTTTGTCAATGTCTGACAACAACTAGTGCATCTGCAGAGGAGAATATTCCTTTAAGGGAAACAGATGAAATAAAAGTTGAGATGACTTGTGCTTCTGCAATGACTATCTAGACCAATTGTTCTGGCAGAGAAATGTTCTTTTTTTTCTTTCTTTTTTTTTTTTTTTTAAGTACAGGTTTTACGGCGTTCCCAACTGCATTAGGTCATATGGGCGCCAGAAGATTAGACGGTGTTACAAGAGAGTAACAAACATAAAAAAGAAGAGGAGAGATAAGGAAGATAGATGTTTGCTAGGAAAGAAGAAGCAAACCACACCAGAGCACCCGCCAACCACCCACAGAGAAATAGAAGAAATAAAGGTTAAGATGACTTGCGGCTTCTGTTATGACCATCGAGACTGATTCTGGCAGAGTAGAGTTTGCCACATTATGAGTGTCAAAAGGTTTTATCCCCCTTTTTTTTTGGTAAGTGTTTTATGGCGCTTGCAACTGCATAAGGTCATATGAGAGCGGGGTACACATTAATTAAACTGTTTCAGTCGGTAGGAAATTTTTGAATTTTGCGCGGGTGGCTGCCGAAGCCTGCACTTATCAATTTTAGACTACCAAGGGATCTTTAACATAGGCAACTTGCACACGGGCCCTCCGAGATTTTTTGCCCTTACCCGAGAAGGCTAGGTGTAGATCTTTCCTACCGGAAGATCAGGGGTGTGGCTGAAAGACAGCAGTAAGGAGGAGCCAAGGAGTAGCAGAACAAAGGCTGCAGAAAGAGCCAGGAGCCCAGAGGAGGGGGCACAGGAGGTGAGGGGGTGGGGGTAGAAAGAGGAGACGAAAGCAGACGACACAACATTGCTAGAGAGCAGGAAAGGAGGTGAAAGGAGACAATTTCAGAGAAAAATTTTTTTTCGGTCGCTACCCGGATTCGAACCCGGGACCTTTGTAAGAGAGGCCAACAACTTAACCTTTAGGCCACGAGAGCCCCAAGTTTTATCTCCACTTGTGGATGTGCGCAGCTTGTGGGCTTCTCTTTAGGCATCAGCATTTTTCATTTGATTTGCTGCCCATTGTTTCAGTTTTAGTAGAGGTATTATGGCGATCGCAACTGCACATGGTCATATGAGAGCCAGAAGATTAGAGGTGCTACAAGAGAGTAACAAACATAAAAAAGGAGGGGAGATAAGGATGACATTTGTTTGATTGGAAAGAAAGAGCAAACCACACCAGAGCACCCGCCAACCACCCACGCTGCCCACTGTGACAGCAGCCCTCCAACTGGTTCTGTCAGGAGCTGGAATCTCCAAAATTGAGGGAACAATGTTGAATAATGAATAAAGATCTTGTCAGTATGTTAGTGTTTCAACGCCTATAAATGGCTGCTTGCACGGTTTGCTTCCCAGGAAGTTGAGTTTGTTTCAGAATGCTCTCAGGTCTGCTGGGGTAATAGTATAGATTGTGAAGTGCATAGAGCTTGATGTTGAGCGGGGATTTGCGCTATACGAATGCTGTCTATTATTATTAAGTCCCTCAGAGACATTTGCGGGGTGATTTTATGGCGCTTTTTTTGTGAGCCAATTTTCTGAGGACAGCCTCAAGTTTGAAAACTCTGGTCTAAACAGTACTTTCAAACATTTCCTTATTTCATTGTCCTTGGCAACTAGTGGGTGGTTGGCGGGTGCTCTGGTGTGGTTTGCTTCTTCTTTCCTATCAAACATCTATCATCCTTATTTCTCCTTCTTCTTTTTTGTGTTTGTTACTCTCTTGTAACACCTCTAATCTTCTGGTGCTCATATGACCTTATGCAGTTGCGAGCACCGTAAAACCTCCACTAAAACTAAAACTCAAACAGATAGTACATACCAGGAAGGAGAAGAAAAGGCTAATGGCCGACAGGAAGTGCCACACGTCGTGCGAGTCGTAGAATTCCAACAGGATACACTCACGATTGCCAGCCCGAGAGCCGGCAGGGGTTTTCTGGAATAAGAAAAACAAAAGACTCAAAAGCAGGGTCCCCACCAAATCCTGGAAAAATTTTTCAAGACCCCCAAATTTTTTTCAAGACCCCAATTCGAGGGAAAAATCAGACCGCTGCGCGTCAAGAATGATCCCCCAAAAAGCCCATCTATCAATGATAAAAAGTCAAAATGTCTATAAATGAATGCAAATGTACATTTTGCAGTATAGTCTTCAAACAATAGATGACTATAATACTGAGTGACTGCCAACCCAGCTTCTCAATTTTCCAAGGGAGAGGCCTCATCCATTTTCCAGGAACACGTTACATAACAAATGAAAGCGTGTGCTCCATTTATATCTAATATAATACATGTACAATGTATATGTTTGTGAATACACACACACACACACATGTAGGTACATTATATCCAGTCAACAACATGTCAGTGTGGGACTGGGATCTTGAGAGACTTTGGTATTTCAGTCTGTTCTTACTTATTTATATTTTCCCCTCATCATATTAGCCAACATAACAAACTATAGGCCCTATATAAAAAATGAATCTTGTTTTGAGCCTGAGAAAAGACCTAGAACTAGAATATCGACTGTCAATAACCAGTCTGGGTGTCGTGATTCATGTAATAAACGTGAAGACGAAAACCATTGCTGCAACTCAAAGAAGAGTAATATGAGTAATAACTAGAATGGCTCAAGTACACCTATTCAGTGTGAGAGGTGCAAGAACTGGGGTGGGGTAGGGGGGGGGGGCACAAGATGCAGTGACACTGAAAATCTGCCAATCTTGAACAGAAAGCTAAAATATAGATATAAATTACAATCACCCCATTCAATGAAACGCGAACACTTTAGTTCAATAACAAGGCATGACGGATCCCGATTCCACACAAGGCCTGCACCAACGCGCGCTTTGCAGAGAGCTCTAAAGTAGTTATCAAAATGCTAAAAATTTGCTTCCAAGTTCAGTTTTTGTCCTCTAGCGTTGCCTTCAGCTCCCCCCCCCCCCCCCCCAATCCCCTTCCACGTGTGTATCTTATAAAGGAGTCCTATACTTCACAGCGCTCAGACCGCCGGTACTCACAGGTTCATTGACCGGTCACGAGGGCGAACCTGTCAGGACGGTTGTTTAAGTTCTTTTTCTTTTTTTTTTCCACAAGCGACAGCAGAGGGCAATTTTTAATATTGATTTATTTTCAAGGCGACACAGCGTTCATAATTCATAACCTGCATGTTACAAATGTTGCGTTATCTATCAGACTATTACCGGAAAATTTCTGGGCGATAACGAAAACGAAAGTAGATCTTGATTCTTCCCGATCGAGCCTCAGTGTCACACGTACACTTCCACCACAGCGGTTCAATTACGTTTCCTCTTCAGGATTCATCAACCATACAGTCTAGATAGCTACACATTACACAGGCCCTATAGCCTTTCCCGACTTACCGACCCATCACAAAATTCCTGACTTTTTCCCGACCTCCCGACCCATCTCAAAATTCCCGACTTTTTCCCGATTTCCCGATCCTGTGGGGACCCTGCAAAAGTCAAATTGCTGCAGAAAAAAACATAAGAACAACACTCAAAACTATTGAGTCAAAGAACTCCTCCACAAAATCCCCTCCACAGAATCCCTCCACAAAATCCCCTCCACAGAATCCCTCCACAAAATCCCCTCCACAAAATCCCCTCCACAGAATCCCTCCACAAAATCCCCTCCACAAAATCCCACTATTCTTGCTGTCTACCTCTATACATAAAAAACACCAAAACTTGCAGGTGTTTTACGTCCCAATTGAAACAATTTACATCACTTGTGAGGCGGGCTAACCAGGGCCGAGAGGGATACAATGCACCAGCAAAAAGATGGATATTTTAATGACTGTTGTTTTGAAATGTAAAAATGGGAATGAATTATGTTGCGAATGTTGCAATAAAGATTCTTTGGTATTGCTATTATTTCCCCTTCCTGACACGTGACATATTGTCTCGTTTTGAATATACACAGGATCTCATTATAACCCCCCCCCCCCCCCAATAAATCAGTTTTCAGGCAGGAAAGCGAGCAAAGAGGTTGTGTTTCTGTGTTTCGTCTTCTTTACAAGTTTTAATCTTGATATAATGTGAGGCAATATGCAGTCGTGACAGAGATAATGGGTACAAATTCTCCTCACATTTACTGTGTGCAAAGGAGAAGTGCTGATACACTACACCACAGACACTGCTGCGGCAACCTTGGGAGAAAGGAACTCATATTTTCTGTTTGCCACTGAAGGCATGCCATTAAACGCATGCAAAAAAAACCCATGTGGAACTTGGATGTGACTGCTGCAAGTATGATAATAAAAATAATAACAATAAAAATAATAATAGTAATAATCATCATCATCCAGTGTCAGATCGGCGAAAAACATCGGCCAGCATGGTTCTCCATTCATTCCTTAGCTCGGATGCTCTCAAAAAAGCTACGTTTCCCTGATCTTTCCCTGTTACCCATTTGTTTAGGTTCCCCAGGTAGGCTGCTCTGGGCCTCTGCCTCGTTTGCCTTCAATTTTGCCAGTGAGAGCTAGATGTTCAAGACCTTTATGTCTATTCAGGTGTCCCAAAAACTGCATGTGTCGTTTCCAGATTGTTTTTAACATTGAGCGTCCCACGTGGGCTTCATCAAAGACTACCTCATTTGATTTCTAATCATAACAATAATGATTATAATAATAATAGCTATAAATACAGTGAAAGATCTTGTCAGTATGTTAGTTATTTAGCGCCTATAAATGGGTGCTTGCACTGTATGCTTCCCAGGAAGTTGAGGTTGTTTCAGAATGCTCTCAGGTCTGCTGGGGTAATAGTATAGATTGTGAAGCGCATAGAGCTTGCTGTTGAGCGGGGACTTGCGCTATACAAATGCTATCTATTATACTCTCATCTACAAAGCTGGTTTCCAGAGTGCTCTGATACCCCCCAGGGCAGTGCCACTGACTGTAGTGTCTTTAGGCCATTCCCAAAGGGGGGGACATTTCTCGTTCAAGCACAGAAGAATTGTAAACGGGCTGATTCATCATGTAACGCTCATAACTGTGCCTGAACTACAACAGGGAACTGCTGCTTTTTCTTTCCTAATCCTTACTATTGTCATTTTCCTCTACTTCTTTTGTATGTTTGTCCCTCTCTTGTGAACTGCTATTTCCGGGGTGCCTTGATAGTCGAAGCAGACCTTGTGCTGTTGAAGCTAGAGAAGTGAGCAGAATAAGTCTGATTCCTTGTAAGGACTTCTCTGTTGACACCCACCTCTTGGCGCTCATATGACCTTATGCAGACGCAAGCGCCGTAAAATCTCTACTAAAAAAAAAAAAGAGAGCTCTGTGCAGTGTACAGCAATTACCTGCCAGGAGGTGAGGTGCTGGAAGAAGAAGTAAAGTGAGCCTCCCCACGTGACCATGGACGTCAAGATGACCACGATAACCAGCCAGCTCAGCCGCTCCTTACTCAGCAACTGAAAAGGGAGATAATATCAATAATAACGGACCGGGTAATAAGAACAATATGAGGGTGCGGTGGCGAAGCGGTTAGTGCGCTCGTCTCCGAAGCAGAAAGTCCGGGTTCGAGCCTCGTTTCGGACACATTTTTCTCGCCCCCTCCTGCCCACCCAGCAGTGATGGGTACCTGATTTCGAGTTGGGGAAGTAAAGGCGGTGTGGAAAGAAACTGGCCACCCTACCATATTATACCAAAGACCCAGGAAGTTGTTTCTCTAACAAAGCAATCCCCAATGTCCGGATCGGAAGCGGGAACAACTTTACTTTTTACCAATAACAACAATGCCGATTATCGCTATTTGAGATTTCAACATAAGAAATAAACAACAACCCCCCCCCCCCCCCCCCACACCAAATAAAACAAAATTAGCATTATTTGTTCCTTTTTTTTAAAAAGCAAAGTTTGCTAAAATAAAAGACTGCATGTGTGGAATCGTTGTGAAATCAGGCAGTCATCAAAATAATAAAATCAAAGAAACAGCATTTTTCCACTTGTTGGGCAATTTTTATCCCTTTTTTTTAAAGGCTCAATACCTTTCATGTCCATTTAGAAACATGACAGGAAAGAAGGAGCAAACCCCACCAGAGCATCCGTCAATCACCCACGAACACGAAGGGGGTGTGAAACGTTTTTAAAATACATAACTATAAATACATATATCTATATATATATATATATATAAATACATAATATTACACTAATACAGAACAATTCTACAGACACATTGTTCACAATGAGAGAAGCTTTTTAAAAGTAGCTCCTCTCCTCACTTTGAGCACCCCACTTAAATATTAGTTAGTTTAGTTTTAGTAGAGGTTTTACTGCACTCGCAACACAATAAGGTCGTATAACTTATAAGTGCCGAAGATTAGAGGTGTTAGAAGAGAGTAACAAACACAAAATAGAAGGAGGGAGATAAGGACGATAGATGTTTGATAGGAAAGAAGAAGCAAACCACACCAGAACACCCGCAAACCACCTATCAAGCAATCCTGTGATAAAACTCGCACAAACAAACAAACAGACAGACAGACCAAACTTCATAATGATGTCGAAAATACAGTGCAAGAGTAAATTCTTCCCCCTAGAAATCCTGTGATGAAAGCCACACAAACAAATGAATGAACAAACACACAAACAAGACACAGTGCAGAGGGTGCGGCTTAGGTGCGGGTAGCGCTCTCGTCTCCAAAGCGGAAAGTCCTGGTTCGAGCCTTCGTACGGAGACAGATTTTTTTCGCCACCTCCTGCCCACCCAGCAGTAACGGGTATCTGACTTCGAGTTGGAGAAGTAAAGGCGGAGTGGAAAGGAACTGGCCACCCTACCACAATATACTAAATCCCAGGAAGTTGTCTCACTAACAAGGCATCCCCAAAGTCCGGATCGGATGCCGGAGCAACTTTACTTTCCTCCCTCAAGCATACCTGCCATCAACCTCATAAAAACAAACAAACAAACAGACAGACCACCCTCCATTACAATGTAGAAGGCACAGAGCAATACAGGATTCCTCCCCAAAGCAAGCCTACCATAAAACTCACACAAACAAATGTGTCATGACGTGCTGGAATCAGGCCCTCGTCAATTTTGAGACATATGAAGTTATTGATATCATCTTAAAGCCTGTCCATTTGCTTGCTTTTCATGAAAGAAATTTCCATTTATCCAGGACACAAGTCAAGATATTGGCGATTGAAGAAGATGGGGGTCATCTGGTTTTTAGAGATAAGATAAGTGAGAAAATGGGATTCAAAGCTGAGTTATTTCCTTAACTTGAGAATTTGTGGAAACTACAAATTTACATCTTTTATGCCTTTAATCAACATTTTTCAGTAAAATCCACCCAGAAATGTGTTTTTGAATGAGCATGAAAGGTGTTGAGCCAAAAAACAAAAATTTGATAAAAGTTCCAAAACCTGCAGTCAAATGTCAGTTTCTTCACTTTGATTATTTTGACGAGTGCCTGATTTCACCACCCTGCCTCACAAAAAAACAAAGAAACAGACCTACCTTCATTATGACGTAGAAAACACAGTAAAGGAGCAGATTTCCGATGAAGACCGCCAGCAGATAGCTGGCAAAGTCAGACGGCCTTTCTATAGCTCCGTACAAAGCACTGAGGGGAGGGGGCGGGGGGACATTACGGCAGATAGATGGTCAGAGATTTGACGATGGTGGTGGTGGTGGTGGTGGTGGTGTGTGTGTGGGTGTGTGTGTGTGTGTGTGTGTGTGTGTGTGTGTGTGTGTGTGTGTGTGTGTGTGTGTGCGTGTGTGTATGCGTGTGCTAGTGCATGTGTGGGTGTGTGTTGAGTTTTTTTTTGTTCTGTGTTTGCGTGTTCTACAACTTGGACAAAGCAAGTTTCACGCTATCTGTGGCAAGTGGTGGCAGTTGAGGTCAAAACAATATGCTTGCTATGTTTCCTTAATTTTGGTCCCTTTAAAATGCTATCTCTCTATAATTTCTCTTTCTCTATAGATGTTTAACGCCATAGTGATTATGATGATTATGATGATTATTGTTATTATTATTATTATCAAAATTATTATTATTATTATTAATCATTATGATTATTGCGATTATTAACATTACTGTTATTGTTATCATTATTATTAATAATCATTATAATTATTATCATTATTATTATTACTGTTATTATTATTCATCAACATTATTAACATTATCGTGCTGTTACAGATACTTACAAAGCCCAGTTGACAACATTGCCGACCAACAACATAACAAAGCGATTCTGAGGAGGAGAAAAACAGCGAGCTTAAGTTTTAGTTAGAGTTTTCAGGCACTTGCAACACAATAAGGTCATATAAGTGCTTTTTTTTTGTTTTTGTAAAAGTTTCACGGTGCTCGCAACTGCATAAGGTCATTTGAGTGCCAGAAGATTAGAGGTGTTACAAGAGAGTAACAAACATAAAAAAGAAGAAGGGGAGATAAGGATGATAGATGACTAATAGGAAAGAAGAAGCAAACCACACCAGAGCACCCGCCAACTACCCACAGAGTGTGAAAAGTTCCAAATAAAAAAAACAGTTAAACATTACAAAGACTTTTCAAATGTAATGGGTTTAAAAAAAGTTTTAGTAAGTGTTTTACGGCACTTGCAACACAATAATAAGGTCATATTAGTGCCGAAGATTAGAGGTGTTACAAGAGAGTAAAAAACACAAAAAAGAAGGAGGAAAGATAAGGATGATAGATGTTTGATAAGAAAGAAGAAGCAAACCACACCAGAGCACCTGCCAACTACCCACAGACTATGTGACAGTGTGAAAAGTCCCAAATAAGAAAAATGGTTAAACATTACAAAGACTTTTCAAATGAAATGGGTTTTAAGAGTAGAAAAATATAAAAGGTTAAAAATACAAAGTGTTTTCAAACGTCATGGATTCGAGGAGAGAAAAAAATCCAAAATAAGATAAAGGCTTCAAAAATAGTCCCGTCAAATGTAATGGGTTTTGAGCAGATAAAGCTACGTGCACATAATGTACATATGTAGTGTTGGGCAAGACAGTTTTAGTTATAGTAGAGGTTTTATGGCGCTCGCAACTGCATAAGGTCATATGAACACCAAGGGGTGGATGTCAACAGAGAAGTTCTACAGGGAATCAGACTTACTCTGCTCACCTCTCTAGCTTCAACAGCACAAAGTCTGCTTGGACTATCAAGGCACCCCGGAAATAGCGGGTCTCAAGAGTGTGACAAACATACAAAAGAAGTAGAGGAAAAATGACGATAGTAAGGATTAGGAAAGAAAAAGCAGCAGTTCCCTGTTGTAGATCAGCCACAGTTAGGGTCCTATCAATGCAAGACAAACCAAACATAAACAATAGAGAGAAAGAAACAGAAGTAGGTCCTACAAATGACATCCTCTAAACACCTGCAAAACGAATTTATGTCTATTGTAAAAACAGAGGTTTTACTCCTTCATCAACAAGCATTTAGTTTTAGTAAGAGTTTAACGGCACTTACAACACAATGAAATGAGGTCATATAAATGTCGAAGATTAGAGGTGTTACAAGAGAGTAACAAACATAAAAAAGAAGAAGAGGAGGTAAGGACGATAGACGTTTGATAGGAAAGAAGCAAGCCACACCAGAGCACCCGCGAACCACCCACACACAGGAATCAAACTCACATTTTTCGCATGTGACAGCAGTACAGAGAAGCACACTGCTACAAAATCAGGCATTTAATGTTGCGAAAAAGTAACATAATCAGAGACAATGGAGGGAAAGTAAACAAGTAGGACCCACCAGTGGTGCTATCCAACCCCTGATCTGAGTGGTAAACTTTGTTTTAGTTTAGTTTTGGTAGGAGTTTTACGGCACTTGCAACACAATAAGGTCATATAAGCGCCGAAGATTAGAGGTGTTACAATAGAGTAACGAACAGAAAAAAGACGACAGATGTTCAATCGGAAAGAAGAAGCAAACCACACCAGAGCACCCGCAACCACCCACATAAACTTTGAAAACAAAAAAAAACCAACAAAAAAACCCACACACAAAAAAAGAAAGAAATAGGCACACGTCAAAACTCACAGGATAAACAGGGCGGGAACATCTGCGGCAGTCAGAAACTATGACCAGGAAGAAACGCTTGAAGATGTAGCGATCTGAAGGGGAAAAACATTAGGTCAATAGAAGACACACATATATATATATATCTATCTATATATATATATATATATATATCTCTATAATTACTTTATAAACATAATGTGTGTCACGACGTGGTGGAATAAACTCGTCATATGATGAAAGTGTGCATTTGAGCGGAGCTTGCCTTTGTATGGCGTGCGTTTAGGCAGAGACTACAACAGTTTCTGTTAGGGTGTCTACTCTTTTCTGCACTGACGATGATGTCCGTTTCCCTGTTGGATCTTTCAGAACATCTAAGAACCCATAAGCCAGCCCTAATGGAGATGATGAAAGTCACTGATAGTATGTCCCCGCCTCTTGATAAATTTTGTCACTATCAAGACATTCCAAAAGTTATTTTAAAGTTTTAGTACGAGTATTACGGCACTAGCAACACAGTAAAGGTCATATAAGTGCCAAAGAATAGATACTGTGTTAACAAGAGAGTAAAATACACAAAAAAGAAAGAGGGGAGATAAGGACGACAGATATTTGATAGGAAAGAAGGAGCAAACCACACCAGAGCACCCGCCAACCACCCACAGTCAATTTCACATCATCAGTCCAAAACATTAACAGAAGTGGCAATCTCTTCATGTGCAGCAAAATCAAAGAAAAAAAAAAAAACCAAACTTTCTCCCAATTCAGAGCCATGACTTAGGAATTTTTTTCAACTTATAAAAAATTGGGAAGGAGATAACAAAACAAAATTAAACTACAGTTGAAATTATCCTGGATGGCCATCCATTGTCAAGGAGAAAAGTGGTTCTCTTAAAGCTTGTGATGAAACGTCGCGTCTGGTTCTCGCCGCTCTAAAATCAATCAAGTAAGATTATAAAGAAATGGTCTCCTTACTCGCAACGCGAAGTCAAGCACGACTGTCGCGTCCGATCGGTACATGTAGCGATCGAGGGTCTCGTCGCGTGCGACAGACAGGAAGTGTGGCAGGTTTAGAGCATCACCATTGGCCAAAATATCTAGCAACGAGTGCCGGTTGATACGCAGAGTGTGGTGAGTGCGCGTGTGTGTGTGTGTGTGTGTGTGTGTGTGTGTGTGGGTGTGTTTGTGTGTGTCAGTGAAGGCAAGGCTCGAGGCTATGCGCAAAAAATAACTTGCTATTGTCTGTCTGTTGTGAACTGCCAGTCGCGCACGAGATTTACCAGTTGCACTCGACTTAACGTCGCGCAGCGCAAAAGGAGACACTTTTATCCCTTCTGTCGAACATGGCTGAAAATTTGGCCGCGACATAGTCGCGCATAAGGATACATACATCTCGATGATCGCACGCAACAGAACGTCGCGTCGCGCATAAGGACACATAGTCTTAGATAGGTGGACATCTTACACAGAGTCATTATAGAGTAAAAATGATGCAAAGGGGGAAATGTGAGCTAGCCATTTAACCCTTCCAGCACCAGCCAGTTTTGTGTACTCCCTAACCCAAGTCCCAGCCAACACAGCAGTATTTCAGAAAAAGAAGAACGCATTCTAAAAAGTGATGTAGTTTCTTTGTAATGGGGTCTAGACAATAACATCTAACAATGTTTATAAGTAAATGAACAAATATGAAAATTAAAGTTTAATTAGGTTCGTTAGTTTTGAAAAAGCAAAAATTCAGTCTACCCGAAACTGAGAAAATACACTCTTGGGATGGTGGGAGGTACAAGCGCAGCTGAAAATATATGCGCATGGCAGGTACAACTGCATATGGTAAAATACCCCCGCATGTCTTTATTCTTATTTCTGCTTTAGCTCAAAACCTCAAATCTCTTCCATCCATGTTTTTCTCAGAATTCTAATTATTAAAAAAGGGAATAAAAATGGTAAATCTGCTTTCCGTACCAACTTTCCAGCGTCCCATGTAGTAGATTTGTGCAGTGAGAAATATGGTGAGCACTATATGTACCACAGCGTAGACCACCCATAGTCCTGTGTTGCCATATACCTGGGGGGAATATCATTTATATACATGGGTGAGAAGGAGGGAGGTAGAGAGAGAGGGAGACAGAGAGAGAGAGAGAGAGAGAGAGAAAGAGAGAGAGAGAGAGAGAGAGAGAGAGAGAGAGAGAGAGAGAGAGGACTATATGTACTACAGCGTGGACAATCTATATTCCCGTGGTATCGTATACCTGGGGAAGTATAGAGATAGACTTTAAGAGAAAGAAAGAGAGAGAGGGAGAAAAAAAATGAAGGAGGGAGAAACCGAAGTAACAAAGAGAAACTGGGAAAATAATAATAAAAATGATAAATACGATGTGTATAGCGCATCTCCGCGCTCGACAGCAAGCTTTATGCACTTTTTAGTTTTAGCTTTAGTAAGTGTTTTACGGCACTTGCAACACAATAAGTGCCGAAGATTAGGGGTGTTACAAGCACAAAAAAGAAGGAGGGGAGATCAAGACGATAGATGTTTGATAGGAAAAAAGAAGCAAACCACACCAGAGCACCCGTCAACCACCCACTTTCAGCACTTTACACTGATTTATTACCCCAGCAGACCATAGAACACTCAGAAACATTCTTGGCATCCTGGAAAGCATACAGTGCAAGCAGCTGGTTAAGCGCTCAAACATTAACAAACTGACAAGATCTGTCTCTGTCACTGGGTGAAATGATGGGATTCGAACCCACGACCCTTCAGTTGCGAGTCCAAGAGCCTAACCACGAGGCCACTGACGCCACATATAAACAAACAAACAGATCAATGTGTCACGATGTGGTGGAATCAGGCGCTCGTCAAAATAACGAAATCGGAGAAACAGGCATTTTTCCGCCAGTTTGGAAATTGTTATCAAATTTTTATTTTTTGGCTTAACTTCTCGTATGTTCATAATATAAAAACACATTCCCATGTGAATTTTCCTGCAAAACATTGATTTAAGGCACAAAATCTGTCATTTTCCAGTTTTCAAAGACTGTTTAGCTATTGGAGTTACCAAACTTTGGTGACCATTTTCTCGCTAATTTCAATGCTGAAAAATGGCGACCTCACCTCCTTCAATCGCAAATATCTTGAGTTCTATTCAAGATAAATGGATATATATTTCATTGGAAGCAAAGCAAATAAACCAGCTTTCAGAGAATTATATCAATAACTCCTCATGCCAAAAAATTTATTAGCGCCTGATTCCATCCGCGTTGCGACACATTAATGGTTGGACGAAAAGACTCACCACCCCGACAACGGCCAGGAAAATGATGACTGCCATCACAAAGTACGCCACATGGGCCTTGGCGTTGATGTCTGGGTGGCGGGCCTGGTAGATCTTCAACATACACAGGCACGCTATCACATACATGAAGGACGTATCTGTGAAGAATTTTGGTATATTGAATACTACTATTTGGAGAGGGGGGGGGGGCGGGGAGATTGGGGAGGGGTGGTTTAGGGTGAGAAAGACAGAGAGAGGAAGCAAGAAGAAAATGAGCATACATAGACATGCTATCACGTACAAGAAAGAAGTATCTGTGCAGAAATATGGTACGTTGTTGAGAAAGACAGAGAGAGGAAGCAAGAAGAAAGAGAGAAAGGTGAAAGAGCATACATAGGCATGCTATCACATACATGAAGGACGTATCTGTGCAGAAATATGGTAGGTTGTATAGCACAAAAGATGTCATGCATCACATCCAACACCAAAGAATCAAATGGTTCAGACATCTCATGCGACTACCAACGCACCATCCAGCACAACGTGCCTACATAAAAAATTCGATGGCAACAAGGCTAGAGGGCGACCGAGAAAGACCTGGATAGATGGAGTCAGGGAAACATTAACCACCCACGGCATCCCCCTGAACCAAGCTCTCCGGCTGGCGACAGAGAGAGGTTTCTTTCTTCCCGCAACAGCAGTAAGAAGGAGCCAAGGAGTAGCAGTAGGAAGGCTGCAGAAAGAGTCAGGAGCCCAGAGGAGGGTGCAAAGGAGGTGAGGGGGTGGGGTCAGAAAGAGGAGATGAAAGCAGACGACAGAACATTGCTAGAGAGCAAGAAAGGAGGTGAAAGGAGACAATTTTAGAGTAGAAAATTTTTCGGTCGCTACCCGGATTCAAACCCAGGACCTTTGAATGAGAGGCCAACACTTAAACCTCTAGGCCACGAGAGCCCCCGGTACAGAGAGAGTTAAAGTACAAACTGACCAAACTGGAAGTTGGAGTAGTTGGGACAGATGTGGTAGCAGCTGCTCATGATTCCCTCCATGACCAGAGCCAGGCCCATGGCGTAGAACAGGCCGAAGTGTTGAGGGATGCCGTACTTCCGCTCCAAATCCCCATACTTTTCAATTACTCGACGGTTGTGCCATGATCTGAAAAAGAATTACATAATAATAATAGATAGCATTGGAAAAAATCTTAATAATAATAATAGATAGCATTTGTATAGCTGAAATCCCAACTCAACAGCAAGCTCTATGCGCTTCACAATCTATACTACTATGACCCCAGCAGACCTGAGAGCATTCTGAAACAAACTCAACTTCCTGGGAAGCATACATCCGAAATTGTCCAGTTTTTTAAAGTTGTTAAACATGTTTTCTCTCAGTGTGTCGACCTTTTTTGTCTTAGTCCTTTTCTCATGATTGGTGAGTTAAAAAGTTCCCCCCCCCTCCCCCCCCTAATTTTGCTGATTTTTTGTGTGTTTTATTTTTCTTCTCTGCTTAGGTTTTTACTTGTTCTTTTTTGGTGTTTAATGAGGTCTTTGGTGTTTTTATTCTATCAGTTCGTTGAGTTCTTTAAGTGATCTATCACCTGTCATAGATGATTATTATGGAAAAAACAATTAGAGGTTTATCACCTGAAATAAAAGATGATGACAGTTGAAGCTTTAGTAAGTGTTTTACGGCACTTGCAACACAATGAGGTCATATAAGTGTCCAAGATTAGAGGTGTTACAAGAGAGTAACAAAAAAAAAAAAAGAAAGATGATCAGGACGATAGATGTTTGACAGGAAAGGAGGCGCAAAGCACCAGAGCACCTGCCAACCACCCACAAATGATGATGACAGTAAACATTATACATTATTGATCATCTGTTGCAGACAACTATGATGGTACAAATAATACGGGATTGATCACTCGTAACAGATGATGATGATGATGATGATGATGATGATGATAGTAAAAACAACAAGTTACTTATCACCTGTAACAGATGATGATGATGATGATGATGATGATGATGATGATGATAGTAAAAACAACAAGTTACTTATCACCTGTAACAGATGATGATGATGATGATGATGATGATGATGATGATGATAAGAGTAAAAACAACAAGCTGCTTATCACCTGTAACAGATGATGATGATGATGATGACAGTAAAAACAACAAGTTGGTCATCACCTGTAATAGACGATGATGATGAAGAGAATGCCGAGAAGAACGTAGCCGATGTTGCTGAAGACATTGTTGAAAGAGCTGATGTAGGAGCCTAAGGGGTGGGCACAGGCAAAGTTGTAGTAGCACAGGTCTTGGTTCCCCGTCTGTCGCAGGATCTGTGGGGAGACAACACGATTAATCGCTTTTAACTCTTTGAACCCCATCGCACCAGAGCACCTACCAACTGCCCGCAAATTGTCTTTGTTAGTGGATGTCCAACGTGGGCTTCTTTCAGAACTATTTCATTTGATTTCTTTTCCTTCCATGAAATTCTCAACAGTCTCACAAGAAACCACCCTTTTAGTTAACTCTTTGAACCCCATCACGTATGGCAGCTAACCAACTTGCCAGTAAAGCCTACTACAGGAAAGTATCAGGGTACAAAGCAAGAGGAAGACCAAGAAAGACCTGGATCCAGGGTGTGAAGGATAACCTGACAACATTCAATATCCCACTCAGCCAGGCCATCCAACTTGCTAGAGACAGGGAGCTCTTTCTCCCCTCGACGCCCTAGAGATATAAGAGGACGGATAAAGTAAAGAAAGTAAGAACCCCATCTGATGCTGGGAGCGTCCGGTACTAGTGACAACTGTTTCGTTTTATTTAGTGTTAGTTTTTGCTTGTTTTTCGGAACTATTCCCGAACCAAGTTTTTTTTTAGTAATGACTAAGACTTAGTTTCCGGTATTTAGAAGTTGGGGGCAAACTTTTGGGACTATAATGAGACATAGTGCACCAGGTTTAGGTGACTGTAGAAAAAACTCAGGGCTTAAAGAGTCAAACACAAAAGGACTATCCTGATAAATGCTGTTTTGAGAAAATCCAAGTTAAAGATTTTGGATCCTTATTCAGTCTCTTTAGAAGACAAGGAGAGTTTTCTCTATAACCAAACAAATATACACATCAGTGAAACCAAACTTCTCCTTTAGGCAGGGCAATGCCCACTTTTGGTGTTGGTCAAGATTTCTGGAACCCCCGAAATCTGGGATAGCCCGCTTGTCCTTAAAAGCGACGGATTTGTGTCTGCATGTTATTGGTGTCTAGCACAATTCTAACACTTTAAACACTACGAGAAAAAGACCCAAATCAATACAAGAGCTGTAATGCGAGGGATAGGCACCAAATAAAAACAAATTGTCATTTATGTTTTTCCAAGGTCTAGCACTTTGGACGCACTAAACCATGCTTGCGGCAATATTTAATTTTTTGGCATTTTTTCCCCCCTCATCTACCTCTTTTGTTCACTGAAATTTGAGCTGTTTGTTGTAAGCATTGTGCTATCTCTTTGGCACTGTCTACTTGCTTAACACTTTTCCTAGACGATACATTGTTAAGGATATCAAAGAGGCTAAATCTCTAACCCAACGTCCATCTTTTATAGGAACCATCCAAGTAACTGAAGAGTCCTAAAAACTAACATAACAACTAAAATTTAAAAATATACAAAAATAATGATTTGAACCAAGATCATCTGTACCATAGCCCAACTCAACATGAAACTGAGGTAATGACAGACCTGATGTATGTTCTTATTTTTTTAAAGTGTTAGTAAGAGTTTACGGCACTTGCAACACAATAAGGTAATATAAGTGCAGAAGATTAGAAGTGTTACAAGAGAGTAACAAAGACAAAAAAGAAGGAGGGGAGATAGACAAGATAGATTTTTTATAGGAAAGAAGGAGCAAACCACACCAGAGCACCAGCCAACCACCCACATGTACATTCTTATTCCAGGTAAAACAAAGACAAATACATAAACACGAAAGTTTAATAAAATTAGCCACCTGAGTGTATAAACGTAAGATTAAATTTCATTCGCAGGGTGATCGTCATCATCATCATGAAATGCTAGATCAGAAACGGACATCGACAATTATGCCAGCCACTCATTTCTCTGCTTGGATGCTCTCAAGAATCTTATATTGCAGCACTTTCCTCATGACCCATCTGTTCAAGCTCTCTGTATCAATTGTTCTTGGTCCACCCTGTCTTGTTTGCCCACTATTTTTCCAGTGCAAGATGCTCCAGACTCTTACATTATGTTGTTTCAAGCGTCCAACATGCTCCAGACTCTTACATTATGTTGATTCAAGCTTCCAACGTGCTCCAGACTCTTACATTATGTTGATTCAAGCTTCCAACATGCTCCAGACTCTTACATTATGTTCATTCAAGCTTCCAACCTGCTCCAGACTCTTACATTATGTTCATTCAAGCTTCCAACATGCTCCAGACTCTTACATTATGTTCATTCAAGCTTCCAAGATGCCTCAGACTTTTCTGTTGTTTCAAGCGTCCAACATGCTCCAGACTCTTACATTATGTTGATTCAAGCTTCCAAGATGCCTCAGACTTTTCTGTTGTTTCAAGCGTCCAACATGCTCCAGACTCTTACATTATGTTGATTCAAGTGTCTCTTTTCAACTGTTTTTATTGCGCCTGCAAAATAACCCGGAACACATTTTAGTTTAGTTTTAGTAAAGTTTTACTGCGCTCGCAACTGCATAAGGTCATATGAGCGCCAAGGGGTGGATGTCAACAGAGAAGTCCTTACTCTGCTCACCTCTCTAGCTTCAACAGCACAAAGTCTGCTTCGACTATCAAGGCACCCTGGAAATAGCGGGTCACAAGAGTGTGACAAAACATACAAAAAAAGTAGAGGAAAATGACGATAACAAGGATTAGGAAAGAAAAAGCAGCAGTTCTGTGTTGTAGTTAAGGCACACTAAACAAATTCAAACAACCGAATTACTCCAAGTTCTATCAGTGGGAAGCAAAACATCAAGACACATACGACACCTTTTGGTAAGTGAGGACCAACTGTGCAACAGGCAGTCCATAGAAGATGGCAATGGTCCCAAGATTCCTGAAACAGAGAAAAAAAAAGGACAGTGAGACCAACAAAGAATTTCTGTAACTAAATCAATTCTACGTTTTAGTTTTAGTAGAGGTTTTACGGCGCTCTCAACTGCATAAGGTCATATGAGGGCAAGAAGATCAGACTAATCAGAGGTGTTACAAGAGAGTAGCAAACATTAAAAAGAAGAAGGGGAGATAAGGACGATAGACGTTTGATAGGGAAGAAGAAGCAAACCTCACCAGAGCATCCGCCAACCACCCACAATCAATTCTACAGTCTATTGGTTTCTGGGGAACTGACAAAATATCTAAGAGAAAGAAACTTGTCAAAAAGTTAAAGGTATTATGATAGAGGAGTAACAATAATATATTAGCCACTCAGTTTTGTATGCCACTCAAAAGGGATGAAGACAGTTAAGTTCCCTTTGAGTAGAGTGACATAAAGAAAAGGTAAAATTATAAGAAACAACGGAGGAAAAGAAAAGAAGCAAAATGACTACTAGTGGCACCCTCCAACTACCCGCTTTTGTTTGTTTGAGTAAAAAGAAGCACAATGGCACAATAATGGTCACTCAGTTTTAGTTTTAGTAGAGGTTTTACGGCGCTCGCAACAGCATAAGGTCATATGAGCGCCAGAAGATTAGAGGTGTTACAAGAGAGTAACGAACATAAAAAAGAAGGACGGGAGATAAAGACAATAGATGTTTGATAGGAAAGAAGAAGCAGACCACGCCAGAGCACCCGCCAACCACTCATTGAGCATCCCCTTTCCGTGCATGCCACAAAAGACAAATCTTCAAAAAGAGCAAAGTGTTCTCCTTTTCTTCTGTGGCTACCAGACTCGTAATCGTGAGGTTGTGGGGTCGAGGGTAAGAGCCGCAGGCCCCACGTTGTGTCCTTGGGAAAGGCACTTTACACGAATTTTCCTCACTTCACCCAGGTGGGAACGGGTACCTGGCCACAGACAGCGAAAGATCTTGCAGGTATGTTAGTATTTTAGCGCCTATAAATAGCTGCTTGCACTGTATGCTTCCCAGGAAGTTGAGGTTGTTTCAGAATGCTCTCAGGTCTGCTGGGGTAATAGTATAGATTGTGAAGCGCATAGAGCTTGCTGTTGAGCGGGTATTTGCGCTATACAGATGCTATCTATTATTCTTACCAATGGTACAGTTTGTAGAGCTTGGACAGTTTACTCCTCTTCTTCCGTGCCAGGTCGCTGACAAAAAGAGCAGTCTGAGGAGGGGAGGGTTATAGAAATAAAATAAATAGTGAGGCGTTTAGTCTTAGTAAGAGTTTTACGGCACTTGCAACAAAATAAGGTCATATAAATGCCGAAGATTATAGGTGTTACAAGAGGGTAACAAACACAAAAAGAAGGAGGGGGGATAAAGATGATAGATGTTCGATAGGAAAGAAGAAGCTAACCACACCAGAACACCCGCTAGCCACCCACATTGTGAGGCGTGCAGACAAAACGAGTTACTTCTTACAATCCATAAATAGAGATATTGGCCACAAAAAAATCAACATTAGAGTTAAATTTGTAGATTTTATACTGACGGCATTATATTCTTTAATGTATAAGCTACATGCCTTTTATAGTATTTTCAGATCAAATGTACACATAAGAAATACAAATGCCACATAGCAAGTTCAAATGCCATATAGAAAGTTTCACACCACATAGAAAGTTCAATTGTACAATAGGAAATTTTAGTGCACAATTGTGCGTAACAAATTCAAATGTACAAATAGCAAATCCAAATGTAACACAATAACTAGTTCAAATGCCACATAGCAAAAGCAAATATCCTCCGCAAAGATTATTCAGTGTGAAAAGTATTTTAATGTGCTCAAACTGAGTTGACGACAACCATAAGCAGTTTAATTTTAAGGTGAATTGATTACCATTTAAAAAATTCCAAGGATGCTCCAGCAGAAAGTAATTCAGATAGGACTGAAGCAACTAGACATCAGTAGGCAGCATGGCTGATGCAGAACATTTAGCGGTATGAATTTGCCTTTATTGAGGAAGCTGGTAGCAAGCTGTTGAAGAAGAGAAACCGACGAAGTGCATGGAGTGGTCAATGCTTTGTTCGAGTACTGCACGGTCGAAAGGGATCGAACCGCACGATGCTATAGGGGCCTAAATAACTGTCAGTGACGAGGGTGGCCTTGTCTTTCACGACTTTCAAGTAGAGGGAATGGCAGATTTCGTTTCAACCCATCCCTCTGAGAAACTGGTCCAACAATCCCCATAACGAAGTATGCTTTGTATGTAACAACGCTTGAGCACAAAGGCAAGCTTTAAATGGCAACTCATCAATAGAATGGGGAAGAAATAATCTACCCCCAACACATCTTTTCTTAACATCTATGAGAACGTATGTGAATTTGGAAATACGATTTGAAACTGTGGCTCGGAGAAGCAAAAGACCAGATGCTCACTCAGCTGACTCATCAACAAAGGATGGTCACACTTGCCCCGATGATGGAACAAAAAACACAAGCTGTGACTAAACTGAAAACGGCAGCAGCCTTCAGATCAATGCAAGCCTATAAGCCATAGCGTTTTGTAGTGCAACAATAAGTAAATAAAAGTAAACTTGGCTTTAGATTTCACTCAGTTAGTTCTATAATATACCAGCAGTATGTTGATTTGTATCATAACCATTTGTTTCTGTTAAACATGTGAGTTTATTTTCGGCTTTTAACATGATTTAACTATTACTTTCGTTTCACATGATTTCTTCCTTGTGGCACCACACGGCTTACATCTAACTTTTTCGTAGCAAACCCCCCCCCCCCCCCAAACCCTTTTACTTCTTACCTTGATATACTTATTATACTTTTAGCCTCCTTTTTAGTTTTAGAAAGACTTTTACGGCACTTGCAACACAATAAGGTCATATAGTGCCAAAGATTAGAGGTGTTACAAGAGAGTAACAAACACAAATAAGAAGGAGGAGAGACCAGGCTGATAGATGTTAGATAGGAAAGAAGGAGCAAACCACACCGGAGCACCCATCAACCACCCACTTTGCCTCCTTTTACTCTAGTTCAAGCATATTTACATTTGAACTTTGCTATGTGGCATTTGAATTTGCTATGTGTTACATTTGAGATTTCTATGTTTACATATTTTGAACTTGCTATTGTTGTATTATGACATTTTATGACGTCATTTGTATATTTGGATTTGCTAGGTGCAATTTGGTCTTTCTATGCGGTCTTTGAATTTGTTAAGTGTATATTTGAACTGAAAAAACTATATTATTGCATACTTATAAATTGTAAAAAACTTTCACCTATAAGCATGATGTATCTATTTCCATAAGGCTAAAATCCGAGAAAAGTAACTCATTTTGTTAGCACGTTTCACAATTACACTTTTATTTGTCCCAGAAGGGCACTTTGCTTTACAATGCCAAACATACATAAATATACAAACATAAATACATAATTGGTCGCTTTTAAGGACACACGGGGTGACCCAGATTTCGGAGGTTTCCAAAAATCTTGACCTACACCCTACCTATGGTGTGTATATTTGTTTGGTTATAGACAAAACTCTCCTTGTTTTTTAATGAAACTAAACAAGGGGCAAAAACTTTACCTTCGATTTTCTCAAAACAGCATTTTTTGGGATAGCCCACTTGTCCTTAAAAGCGACCAATTATAAATATGTACATACTAAACTACATGCATAAATACATACATACATAAATAGACAATATTACACAAATACAGAACAGTTTACAAACATGCCACTGTTGGTCGCCACTGTGCAGCGCCCTATATTCACGGGCACGCTGCTAGCTAAGCCAAAGTCAGACTCGGCCACCGATACTAGTGACAATTGTTTTGCTCCATTCAGTGCTAGTTTTTGCTTTTTTTCAGAACTATTCCCGACCCAAGTTTTTTTTTGTAATGACTAAGACTTTGCTTCCGCCATTTAGAATTTGCAAGCAAGAATTAGGGGTTATAACAATAATGAGACATAGTGTGCCATATTTAGGTGACTGCAGAAAAAACTTCGGGAAATGGTGGAAAAAATTCCGGGTTTAAAGAGTTAAGTAATCAAAACATACTTTACCATACTCTTTTCTACATGATAATACACCAAAATGAACACCTCTGTGACACTGGGCCCACAGACCAAAGATCAGTTTTAGTAGAGTTTTACAGCGCTCGCTACTGCATAAGGTCCTGTGAGCACACACACAAGCACATGCACACACACACGACACATGCACACACATACATACACAAACTGAGACAATGATAACACACAAGAGAGTAACAAACATAAAAAAGAAGAAGGGGAGAAAAGGACGATAGATGTTTCATAGGAAAGAAGAAGCAAACCACATCAGAGCCGCACCCGCCAACCACCCACAGACCAAAGCTCACAAACGGAGACAACCATAACACCCATCATCATCATTACCACAACACATCCCCACCCCCAAAATAACACAAAAACCAACACTGACGACAGTAATGATGTCACACACATACACGCGCGTGCACACACACGCACACACACACACACCTCACATGACACAAGCGCACACACACACACACACGCGCGCGCACACACGCGCGCGCACACACACACGACACATGCACACACACACGAGGACATGCACACATGACAAACACACACATGACACATGCACACACACACACACACACGCACACACATACATGTGCACACACATACACACATAAACACATGAAACATGCACACACACATACACAAGCACATGCACAAAAACACACACACAAACACCCACACACACATGCCCACACAAACACCTCCCCCCCCCCCCCACACACACACACACAAAACACATGCACACACGAGCGCGCACACACACACACACACACACAGGCACGAGCACACACATACACACACACACACACACATACACACAAGCACACACACAAACACGCACCTTTGTTCTAAACACTTCCTTCTCACTGTCGGCATCAGTGAGGAAATCAATGTCATTCTCGTTGACATACGCCTCAGAGGAGTCGGAATTGGAGGCCGCTCCTCTTGGGTGTACTGGGCCGAGTTCCTTACTGGCTCCTGGAGAAGAGTGTCTGTTTTAGTAAGAGTTTTACGGCACTTGCAACACAATAAGGTTATATAAGTGTCGACGATTAGTTTTTTAGTTTTAATAGAGGTTTTACGGTGTTTGCAATTGCATGAGGTCCTATGAGCACCAGAAGATTTGAGGTGTTACAAGAGAGTAACAAACACAAAATAGAAGGAGGGGAGATAAGGATGATATTAATAGATGATAGGAAAGAAGGAGCAAACCACACCAGAGCACCCGCCAACCACCCACTCTCCTCCTGGGGAAAGAAAAGATTTTTCAATTTTATAGTTCGTAGAATTTTTAAATTGTAAAATATAAGAAATAGATCATTGACAATTTGGCTCATATACAGCTCTCAACTTCCACTTCAACAGAATAAAACTAGAACTTCCCCCACTGAGTCCTTTGTGCGACTATACATATGAGACTGTGGCGTCGGTGGCCAAGTGGTTAGGCTACCTGGCTCGTAATCGTGAGGTTGCGGGTTCGGGGGTTCGAGCCACGGGCCCGAACACTCAGAAATATTCTCAGCTCCCCGGGAAGCATACAGTACAAGCAGCTGGTGAAGCGCTCAAACACTAACAAACTAACAAGATCTTTCGCTGTCTCTGGCCGGGTACCCATTCCCACTTGGGTGAAGAGAGGAAAATTCATGTAAAGTGCCTTTCCCAAGGTCACAATGTCGGGCCCACGAACCCGCAACCTCACGATTACGAGTCCGGTAGCCTCCCCACTAGGCCACCGATGCCACAAAAATCTTCCTCTTGATACCAGAATTATTTCGGTTCATGCCTGTGTTAGTAACTCCCGTTTTCCCAACTGGATGTTAGACTATTAGATTGCTTTTTATCAATATATAGAAGGGCAACAATAAATCCTGGATTGTTGGTCCTTATATTACCATGATTAAGTTGAATTATGTCCCTGTAATTGTACTTTTATTTTATCTACCCTCACAACAAAGATTGTCTGTTCTTAGTGATCTTTACTCACTCCTCCTTCCTGTTTTAACCACTGTGCTCATTATGATTCAGTCTTGTCAGTGAAGCCAGACCTCATGTCATTTTTCTTATATGTTAAATAAATCAACCTTCTTCATCAAGAAACAGAGTTTTTACTTTTGCCTCCTGAATTACAACAATGGCAGCAAACCCCAGTGCAACACAGGATTTGATTTCAAGAGCTCTCAAAGAGATTTTACGTCAAAACTGGAAAAATGGAGGTAATACAAGACAGCCCTTGGCTCAAAATATATTAGCAGGTATTGGAACAGAGGCTACTGTACTAATCTGTAAATTAATATATTTTTTGCTTACCACTACATGCAGTAATGGCTTCTTATCCGTTTGAAATGTATCTTCTCCTATGAAAATATTTAAAGTCTTTTGGAAGGTAAAGTCACATAAATAATCATCATAAAAATAAACATACTTCCTTTTCTACCTACAACTATTATGTGTAGGCTTTGCCCTGTAGCCCTCTGAAATAAGTGTCCTGTACAGAAACTTCTTACTTTATTAGCGAATACTGAAGATATCCTTTTATTTAGTTTTAGTAAGAGTTTTACAGCACTTGTACACAATACGGTCATATAAGTGCTGAAGATTAGAGGTGTTACAAGAGAGTAACAGACACAAAAAAGAAGGAGGGGAGATAGAGATGATAGACTTTTTTATAGGAAAGAAGGAGCAAACCACACCAGAGCACCAGCCAACCACCCACTGTTGCATAAGATATCCTTATTTGCAAAAACCAATTGTTCACTCACCTCTGTTTGTAGGAATTGCTCCATAGCCCCCTGGGCTGTCTGTTCTATTCAGAAAATTATCTTCTTCACTTTCTGAGACTAGAGAAAAAAAACAACCTTAGTTTTAGTAAGAGTTTTACGGCACTCGCAACACAATAAGACAATTTTAGTGCTGAAGATTAGAGGTGTTACAAGAGAGTAACAAACACAATAAAAGAAGGAGACAGACATAGGGAGACAGCCAGCATTGACAGACTAAACAAATTACAAGCTTAACCCTATCCGTACGCCCTGGGGTCATTTTGCACCCCCGGGGTTGTATTCTTCACATTTTAAAATACTTCTAGTACGAAGATCTCTTTGAAACTTTCAGTATTTCTCAAAAGATCATTTTGACAAACTGCTATGCAAAGCGTACAGATCGGATTAACAAGTACATTTCCTCTTTGGAAAGTGAGGGAACGTCGTATGGATACGATAGTAAAAGATGACATACGGATAGAGTTAAGTGGTGGCACAGAGTGCCCCATGTCGTATGGATACAATAGTAAAAAATGACGTATGGATAGAGTTAAGTGGTGGCACAGAGTGCCCCACGTCGTATGGATACGATAGTAAAATACGACATACGGATATGGTTAAAATAACTCTCCTGCAGGGGAATCAAATTTCGTGCAGTAAGTCTAAGAGTTTTACCACTATACAAAAAACTCCTGCACAACAAAATAAAGTACAAATGTACACTACATCAATGGTTACCCATATATACACACGAGACAGCAAAACCCCCCCCCAAAAAACTCAGAAAATCTCTGGCATTGTATAAACGTGGAATATAAATTTTTTTGGGGGGTTATTTCTTAAATCAGAGGATACTTACGTGCTTCACATGGTTTGAAAACAAGGACTACCACATTAATGTTAATTAAAGTCAAAAGCATACATATATTCAACTAAAAGCACATACACAAGGAAAGTATATCTACAAACGTCATATTACTGTATATGAAATGAGCAGCCATGGTTGCGTGGAATGCAGCATTCTAGCAGAGAGACAGAGGGATACTCCATAAAATGGGGTCCTAATAGTTTTAGTAAGAGTTTTACGGCACTTGCAACACGAAAAGGTCATATATACGTGCCAAAGATTAGAGGTGATACAAGAGATTAACAAACACAAAAAAGAAGGGGGGGGGGGGAAATAGAGACGATAGATATTTTTATAGGAAAGAAGGAGCAAACCACATCAGAGCACCCACAATCCTAACCAGTACACAACTGAAGGAGTAACGAAAACCCTCAACATTTTCTATACAATACAAAAAACCCCAAATTATTTAAGTTTTAGAGATGATGGAAGAAATGATAAAGGTAAGTACAATCAAGATAAGAAACAAAACTTTGAAAATGGGAAAAAAAACCACAAGGAGAGACAAATGCACATTACAAGTGCAGCCACCGAACAGAGGGTTAGCATTCATAGAAATTGTCATAGTAATTGTAGGTTTTTAAAGTTTTAGTACAGGTTTTACGGCGCTTACAACTGCAAAAGGTCATATAAGTGCCAAAGATTAGAGGTGTTACAAGAGAGTAAAAAACACAAAAAAGAAGGAGGAGAGATAAGGACGATAGATGTTTGATAGGCAATAAGGAGCAAACCACACCAGAGCACCTGCCAACCACCCACAAAAACACTTTGAAAAAGGCAAAAAAATCCAAGTACAGAAAACTGCACACCCACAAGCACACACCACTGAAAAAAAAAGTTGACCTCCACGAAAAGCATGCAGTAAAATTACCCTAGCCACTGAGGTTCATGCAAAAGTTATGTTAGTATTTGCAACCCAAAGTCTCGTCTCCCAAATGAGAGATAATATTAGTATGAGTGAAGAGAAGCACAACGCACAACCACGCACAAACGACGGCCATTCTGTGCAAGGAAAAAGCATGATGGACAGACAGAAACAGAAGAGGAACGGTAGTCAGCGCAGTAGAAGTATACATCAACTACCCACCCCTATATTATGAGATAAAGCCCAGGAGAAATGTATAAAAGAACATCTGGCCATCTGGTCTCCTTAAGTTTTTTCATCTAACGACCAATAAGTATAGAGAAAGGTAAATCTTTTCTTTTTAGAAAGAGAAATAAATAAAATGACTTTTTTCCTTACCTCCTGTAAAAATATATTATGTCCTAAAATTACATGAGTATTTTAAAAATGTTACAAAGAATGATCAATTTTCTACTTAAAGTGAATTGTCGATTATCCATATTTTTCTTTTTTTTAAGTCCTTGATTAGTTAATTTATTCTTTTTAAACGGGCTGTCAATTAGTGAAATACTTTGACCCAGACAAAAGTCATACCACCTACACAACTTACATGCCAGAACTGCACAGACAGTAGAGTAGACAGAGATACAGTCAAGTCCACTTAAACCAAATGCGGTTCTTCTACTTGAGCCACCTCCCAATACAAAACTCTGATAAACCAAGGAAAATCCGGCGTGTCCCTCAATTTTGGTTTAACCCTTTCCGTACGCCCTGGGGTCATTTTATACGCCCAGGGTGTATTCTTCACATTTTAAAATACTTGAGAGTGGATTGTGCATCCGCTTTTTTTTTAAGTTTAAAAGAAAAAAAAAAAAAGAAGATCTCTATGAAACTTTAAGTATTTCTCAACAAAACACTTTGACAGACTGCTATGCAAAGCGTACAGATCAGATTATCGAGTAAATTTCCTCTTTGGAAAGTGGTAGCACAGAGTTCCCCACTTTGTATGGATACGAAAGTAAAACACGACGTACGGATAGGGTTAAGTGAACTTCACTGTAATTCGTTAGCGCATTTTGCAAGTTGGTTAGAGTACGGTAGAGCATCCCACCAATTACACTTGTACAGTAGAACACCAATAGTACAAGTCATTGGACCAACCATCACCCAAAAGCTGTGGTAAATAGAGATAACCTTGAGCCAAAATCGCCGCCTGTTCCTCACTGGTCCCAGAGTCCAGCACGCCAGCCAGCGGCCTGTGCAGTGCCTGTATGTAATCTGTGGCGCAGAAAATCCGCATCACCTTTATTGCTGGTCGTTGATATTTCACACAACAACGTTTTTATTCTTCATCGTCCTCTCCTCCTCCTTACTTAGGCCATAGGTGGCCTATATAATGTTACCGGGGGGCCTCCACGGTATATAGGCCATAGGTGGCCTATATAATGTTACCGGGGGGCCTCCACGGTATATAGGCCATATGTGGCCTATATAATGTTACCGGGGGGCCTCCACGGTATATAGGCCATAGGTGGCCTATATAATGTTACCGGGGGGCCTCCACGGTATATAGGCCATAGGTGGCCTAAATAAGCATTCCCTTTTTTCTTTTCCTCTCCTTCTGATTTAGTTTTAGTAGAGGTTTTACGGCGCTCGCAACAGCATAAGGTCGTATGAGCACCAGAAGATTAGAGGTGTTACAAGAGAGTAACAAACATAAAAAAGAAGAAGGGGGAGATAAGGACGATAGATGTTTCATAGGAAAGAAGCAGCAAATCACACTTGAGCACCCGCCAACCACCCACCTCTCCTTCTTCCACTACTAATAGTTAAAAAGTGCAAAGAGTATGCTGTTGAGCATGGATCCGTGGTAAATAAATGAAATTATTATCATCATTATCCCTACTTCTTTTTTTTGTCCTCTTTTGCTGCTACTTCTTCCTCCTCTTTTTTTTTTCCACTTCTTCCATATTGTCTTTGTTTTCTCCACCTTCTTCTTTGACACAATTTTGACTAAATGTGAAGCAGTAACACCAGTACAGAACATCATCAGTGTAATGAACAAAACACACATATGTACAAATACCATGTAAATCAAATAAAAATAAGTGTTTAAAAAACATTTGAGACAGTGCTTTTGAGTAGTACTCAGTGGCGAGCCAGCATGATAAAGGCCACACCGTGTTTAGTTTTAGTAAGAGTTTTACTGCACTTGCAACACAGATAGGTCATACAGGTGCTAAAGATTAGAGATTAAACATATGAAAAAAATAGGAGGAGAGATAAGTGCAATAGACGTTTAATAGAAAGTCTGCATCAGGAACAGATACTGAAACAAACAGACTTAGTTCAGGCACACTTGAGAAGAATGGAAGGAGCACCCTCCTGATTCTATTTTTGTAAACCCCAAAACTAACAACATCCCCCCCCCCCAAAAAAAAATACCCCAACCCCAAAAAAACAAAACAAAAACAAAGTAAAAAAAAAAAACAGACTAAAAAAGCCCAACAAAAAAAAATAGCAACAACAATAACAATAAGATGCAGATGCAACTTAAAATATCAAAATATTTAGATTTTGGAAAAGGTAAGAATATTTTTTTAAAAACTAATTAAAATACAGATTACAACAGTTACAAAAATGTAATTATTTAGACTGGGTAATGGACGAGATGGGGAAGTAAAGGCGGCGTGGAAAGGAACAGGCCACCCTACTATGCCAAAGGCCCAGGAAGTTGTCTCACTAACAAGGCAATCCCCGGACCGGATGCGGGAACATTTTTACTTTTTAATGGACAAGCACACCTTTAACAGTGACCGTTACGTGTGTATTTCAGGTTGAGAAAAAAACCCGTAAAAAGCAAGGCAGATAGAAAGAAACAACAGAGGAAGGGAAAGTTTTAGCAAGAGTTTTACGGCACTTGCAACACAATAAGGTCGTATAAGTGCCGAAGAATAGATTAGGTGTTACAAGAGAGTAACAAACACAAAAAAAGGAGGTGAGACAAGGACGACAGAAGCATGTTTGATAGGACAGAAGGAGCAAACCACACCAGAGCCAGAGCACCCGCCAACCACCCACAGGAGGAGAAAAGAACTTGAGCCTACCAGAGGCGCCCTCCAACCACCTGCATGCTCATATGACCTTAAGCAGTTGCGAGCGCCATAAAACCTCTACTAAAAAGAGGTTTTACTATGCTCGCAACTGCATAAAGTCATATGAGCGCCAGAAGATTAGAGGTGTTACAAGAGAGTAACAAACATAAAAAAGAAGAAGGGGAGATAAGGACGATAGATGTTTGATAGGAAAGAAGAAGCAAACCACACGAGACCACCCACCAACCACCAAGCAGAAGAGAAAAGAACTTGAACATACCAGTGGCGCCCTCCAACCACCAGCATGCATACTACTTTCAGATAGAGGACTGTTATTATTCATGACAATGAGAATGAGAGCACGACAGACCATGTTAGAGCATACAACACGAAAAGAATTCAAAATGGAAAAAGTGAACCGATACCATGCCCAAAGTGCAGGTGAAAAATCCCATTGAGAGAAAACCTTCAACACCGAAAACAAAATAGATCTAAATAGACAGGAACTTTGAAGCAATTAATCAAAACAATTGATTGAAAAAAAACCTTCTATATTATGTAATAAACCAAAATCCATTGAATGATTTGTAAGTGAGAATGAATAAAGTAAAAAATTATCGCATGAAAAAAAAGATAGATGAGTAAATATATAAATAGATTAATATACTGAACAAGGACAGCTGTAACTGGGAGGGTAGAGTCAAAGAAAACCCAAACAAAACAAAACAAAACTAGAAAGAAACACCAGCCACAAATGGGTGCACATGCTGAAAAGATACAAGTGTTGTTTTTTTTTTTTACCAGAGTTGACATTCTGCTCCGGCAGTAGCGGTGAGATATTTGAGAAAAGCAGTTGTTTCGCCTCTGTCAGGAAAGGGAAGGGTCAGAACCAATAGAGAATAATCATCGTGATACAGGCAATCATATAACATGACGCAAAGGGAATGTAGGGGAGGTGTTTTAGTTTCAGTTTGAGTAGAGGTTTTACGGCACTCGAAACTGCATAAGGTCATATGAGCGCCAGAAGATTAGAGGTGTTACAAGAGAGTAACAAGCATAAAAAAGAAGAAGGGGAGATAAGGATGATAGATGTTTGATAGGAAAGAAGAAGCAAACCACACCAGAGCATCCTCCAACCACCCAAAGGGGAGGTGTTTGGCAAGACAATTCTTGCTGTATGCTACCGGGGAAGCCGAGAAAGTTTCTCAGTGTTCTACACCTGTTGGTGTAATAACAGTTTAGTTTTAGTAGAGGTTTTACGGCGCTCGCAACTGCATAAGGTCATATGAGCGTCAAAGGGTGGATGTCAACATAGAAGTCCTTACAGGGAATCAGACTTACTCTGCTCACCTCTCTAGCTTCAACAGCACAAAGTCTGCTTTGACTATCAAGGAAATAGCGAGAAAGTTTCTCAGAGTTCTAGGTCTGCTGGGGGTAATACCAGTTGTAAAGAGCAAAGAGCATGCTGTAAAGCATGGATATACACTACATATACAATTATCATAATTAATATCATAGGTATTATTGATCAATTCAGACAATGACTAGAGGAGATCTAGTTAAAACTTAAACTGGAAACAGTCCCCCCCCCCCCAATCCCAAATTACTCCCAATTTGTCTCTTCATTTGGGTATAAAGTAGAGAAATACACACAACAGTTGAAGAATTTATCAAGGGGGAGGGGAGAGATTCCATTCTGTCTTAGAAACGTTTCCGTTAAGGTAGGTTCGCCTGTGTAAGTTTCTTTGAGAGCATCCATGCAGAAAATTGAACAGTGAACCTTGATTGCAGATAACTGTTTCAGATCAGGCACTTAAATGAACTTCAAAGCGATGCCAACTTACCTCTTTCTTCTTCTGTAAGGTCACCGATGTCTTTACGGAGTCCGCTGAAAGGAATAAAAAAGTATAGGTGTGTGTTTGTCCATATAGTCACCATGTTATGTGCTAAGAGAGAGGGAGGGAGAATGAGTTTAGTTTTAGTAGAGATTTTATGGTGCTCGTAACAACATAAGGTCATATGAGCGCCAGAAGATTAGAGGTGTTACAAGAGAGTAACAAACATTAAAAGGAAGAAGGGGAGATAAGGATGATAGATGTTTGATAGGAAAGAAGAAGCAAACCACACCAGAGCACCCGCCCACAACCCACAGGGAGAATGAGAGAGAAAGAGAGAGAGAGAGAGAGAGAGAGAGAGAGAGAGAGAGAGAGAGAGAGAGAACTTAATAATGTAGGTGCTTTTATGCCCCCATTGACACAATTTAGATCATTTAGGAGGCATGATTTGACCCTGCCTATCTGGACCAACCCAGGCTGATAGGGATAAAACATCCCAGCAAAAAGACCCAGATAATAAAAATTCTACCCAAACTTGCAATAAAAAAGTTGTGAGTTCAAAAAGTGGTCCCCTCCAACCATCTGTCCCATTAAAAAAAAGAGACAGAGCCTAATTAAAACAATATTCCAGGAACAAATTCAAATGATAGTGACATGACACTGATAAGATGAACTCTTTCACTTCCGACAGCCGTGTTTCACCGCTCTCCATTTCCTGCTTCAAAACCACACCTACTTTTGTAATGGTCAAATTGGAAATCTTAGGCCGAAGAATGATCGATTTCAGAAGCTTGTTGAGATAGGTCATTATTTCCCCTTTATTTCTGTACCTAATACGTGTGGCTAATATTGAAAATTGAACTTAAGAATTTTTCATTTGTCTGAAGGTAGGCAGAATCAGAAAGTAGGTCACAGATAGGACCCGGTCCAGGTGAGGAAAACCCCCTGGTAGTGAAAGAGGTAATAAGAAACAGACAACACAGAGCACACACCAAATCCCTCACCCCCCCCCCCCCCCCCAAAAAAAAAAACCAACAACCCAAAAAACAACCCCACCTCCCTGTAAATGACTCTAAAAAACTAAACCGTAAATAAGTAAACACAACGATCAGACTTTGATCTTCAGAGCCCGCACAGGACACTTACACACCAACAAGCACATAAACAGAATTAACCCCATGTGGGAACTCCATCGCAGATACTATGACTACCTTGAGGAGAACGTTGAACATCTTCTCCTTCACTGCCCAAACCTGGCAGGTCTCCGATGAAGGCTCCTACACACACCTACAGACTTACACAGTCTGCCTGCTCTACTCTGGCGTTGACCAGATGACAAGGACATGTGGTTACATGAGGGAGGCACTGCGCTGCCAAGAGCGAAATGTTCGCTGTTAAAGGGATTTGAAAACAACAAACAACAACAACAAGTACACACAAACAGACAAACTGACCAGCCAGCAAACACGCAGCCAATGACGACGGCGATCAGGTAGAAGCAGAGGAACACGGCCAGGGTGGCAAACACAGCCTTGTCGTACTGGGAGTCTGGGGGATGACAGAAACTTTTAGGCAAGTTTTAGATGAGTTTTAGTAGGAGTTTTACAGTTCTTGCAACACAATGGGTCACATAAGTGCTGAAGATAAGACGTGTTTCTTGTTTTTGTTTTAGTAAGAGTTTTGCGGCACTTACAACACAATAAGGGGTCACATAAGTGCTGAAGATTAGAGTTTAGTTTTAGTAGAGGTTTTACGGCACTCACAACTGCGAAAGGTCATATGAGCGCCAGAAGATTAGAGGTGTTACAAGAGAGTAACAAACATAAGTTTAGTTTTAGTAGACGTTTTACGGCGCCCACTACTGCATACAGTAACTTTTACTGGAGTTTTAGATGAGTTTTACAGCACTTGCAACACAAAAAGGTCACATAAGTGCTGAGATATTTCTGTTAGTTTTAGAAAGAGTTTTACAGCACTTTTAAAACAAATACGTCACCTAAGAGCTGAAGATTAGAGTTAAGTTTTGGTATAGGTTTTACGGCGTTTGCAACTGCATAAGGTCATATGAGCGCCAGAAGAATAGAGCTGTTACAAGAAAGTAAAAAACATAAAAAAGAAGAAGAGGAGATAAGAACGACAGATGTGATGTTTGATGGGAAAGAAGAAGCAAACCACACCAGGGCACCCGCCAACCACCCACTATGGCACTTTTAGTACAAGTTTTAAAGCACTTGCAACACAAATAGGTCACATAAGTGCTGAAGATTAGAGATGTTTCTTCTGTTAGATTTAGTAAGAGTTTTACGGTACTTGCAACACAATAAGATCATATGAGCACCAGAAGATTAGAGCTGTTACAAGAAAGTAACAAACTTATTTCAGTTTTAGTATAGGTTTAACGGCGCTCACAGCTGCAAAAGGTCATATGAGCGCCAGAAGATTAGAGGTGTTACAAAAGAGTAACAAACATAAAAAAGAAGAGGAGATAAGGACGATAGATGTTTGATAGGAAAGAAGAAGCAATAATAATAGTTTGTCAATGTCGAAGATGACATTGCATCTACAAAGGACAATATTTCTTTAAAGATAATAAAAGAAATAATGGTTTAGATAATTATTGTGGGTGGTTGGCGGGTGCTCTGGTGTGGTTTGCTTCTTTTTTCCTATCAAACATCTATCGTCCTTGTCGCCCCTCCTTCTTTTTTATGTTTGTTACTGTCTTGTAACACCTCTAATCTTCTGGCTCTCATATGACCATCTCAGGTAAAACCTCTACAAAAACAAACAAAACAGATCATTATTTGTGGTTTCTGCTATGGCCAATGAAATCAATTCTGGCAGAGAAGATTTTGTCACATTTTGAGCATTCAAAAGCTTCACTTCCACTTGTGGATGTTTGCAGCTTCTCTCTTGGATTACCCCCCGGGGCTGTGCCACTGACTGAAATGTCTTTAGGCCATTCCAAAAGGGGGGACATTTCTCATATTAATGCACAATAGAATTGTAAATGGGCTGATTCAACAATGTAAAGCTCATAACTGCCTGAACCTCAACAGGGAACTGCTGCTTTTCCTTTCCTAACCCTTACTATCATCATTTTCCTCTACTTCTTTTATACGTTTGTCACACTCTTGTGACCCGCTATTTCCGTGGTGTAATGATAGTCAAAGCAGACTTTGTGCTGTAGAAGCTAGAGAGGTGTGCAGAGTAAGTCTGATTCCCTGTAAGGACTTCTCTGTCGACATTCATCCCTTGGTGCTCATATGACCTTCTGCAGTTGCGAGCGCTGTAAAACCTCTACTAAAACTAAAAACTAAACTCTCTTGGATTGGATTCAGCATTTCTGATTTGTCCTCATGATTTGCTGCCCGTGTGACTGCTGCTCCTCAGCTGGGTCTATCAGGAACTAGGCTCTCTCAAGTGGAGAGATTAAATGGTCGCTTTTAAGCACAAGGGCGCTATACCGATAAATGCTGTTTTGAGAAAATCGAAGGCAAAGTTTTTGGATCCTCATACAGCGTCATTAAAAGACAAGGAGAGTTTTCTCTGTAACAAAACAAATATACACACCAATGACACCAAACTTCCCCTATAGGTAGGGCAATGCCCACTTTTGGTGCAGGTCAAGATTTCTGGAAACCCCCGAAACCTGGGTTAACCCGCTTGTTCTTATAAGCGACCATATCATTAGGAAGTCCTTCAGATACATTTTCAGGGTGATGTCTAGCGCTTTTTCTGTGCGCCAGCTCTCAGAGAAGAATTCTACCTTTGGGATTCTGTAACAAGGCATTTTTACGATATGTGTCACAACGTTGTGGAATCAGGCGCTCGTCAATTTTTGGGCATACGGCATTATTGGTATCAGCTAAAAGCCTGTTCATTTGTCTTGCTTTTGGTGAAAAAAATATCCATCCATGTTGAATAGAAGTCGAAATATCTGCGATTGTTGGAGGTCAGGATCGCCTAGTTTCAGAGGTGAAATTGGCGAGAAAATGGCAGCCAAAGTTTGGTCATTTCCACAGCTTGAGAGTCCTTGGAAAAAAAAAAATTGTCATTTTTGTGCCTCTAATCAATGTTTATCAGTAAAATCCACACAGAAATGTGCTTTTAGACAGATATAAAAGGTGTTGAGCCAAAAATAGAAAATTAGAAAAAAAATTGCCCAATGGTTAGTAAAATGCCAATTTCTTTGATTTCATTATTTTGACTAGTGCCTGATTCCACCACGATGCCTCACATACGGCCAGTGCAATCAAAGAGATGGAGGACATTACCTGAGATGGTCTCTTTCACTTCCACGGTGACCGTTTTCACGACCTCCGAGGCGTGCCCGGGTGGCAACAAGGGACTGAACTCTACAAACCCCTCACAGTCCTCGTTGTTGGGTTTGGTGATGAAAACCACATAGAAGCTGTTCATGTCCGGGTAATCGCTTTTCTGAAATGTTCCAAGAAACAATACATGATCATCATTATATTCATCATCATCGTCCTTACCATCATTTTCATCATCACCATCATCATCACAATTCCTGACACATATTAAGATGTACACTGGAACTCGGATTCAACGAGCTCGGATACAACAAGAACTTGGATTCAACGAGAGGAGATAGAATCTCTGTTTTTTTCCTTCTTTAAAATCAATAAAAATAACACGCATTCAACGAGTACTTAAATCAGCGAGCTCGGATTCAACGAGGTCGCTTCCAGGGTGAACAGTCCCTGCAGACGTGGCTTCGCTCATTTTTCTCCCACAACAAACTCTATCTATTCCCGGAAACCATCCATTGCACCTGCCCCGTGAATCTCTCTCTCTCTCTCTCTCATTCTCTCTCGGTGTCTATCTCTCTCTCTCATTCTCTATCGGTGTCTCTGTCTCTCTATCTCGCTCTCTCTCTCATTCTCTCTCGGTGTCTCTGTCTCTCTTTCTCATTATCCCTCTCTCTCATTCTCTCTCTCTGCGTCTCTGTCATTCTCTCTCTCTGTCCATCTCTGGACGACACACAACTCTTACCTCCAGAAACATGGCGGCCTGGGAGGACATGGTCTGGTGTTTTCCTTCGTACTCCACATTAGTGTCAAGGTCAAATACAGGGCACTGGGAAATAACAGAAGGGCAGAAGAGGGGAGGACGGGGGGGGGGGGGGGGGGGGGGAGATTTGCAATAACTTCAACATGTGTCAATACCAATTAAAACCACACATAAGTCAGAAACTTTACAGACTGATTTAATAATATTATTGCTAAAAATTATCACCTTTTGTTTTAGTAAGTGTTTTGCAGCACTTGCAACACAATAAGGTCATAAAAGTACCGGAGACTAGAAGAGTTACAAGAGAGTAACAAACATAAAAAAGAAGGTGGGGAGATAAGGACGATAGATGTTTGTTAGGAAAGAAGGAGAAAACCACACCAGAGCACCCGCCAACCACCCACAAACTATCACCTTTTCCCTTCAATTTAAATAAAAAGTAAAGTCAACCAGACAATATTTGACCAAAATATGGAATCTTTGCTACTTCAGCTCCAAAGTAGGGCAATATGTTACATTAAACCACACACACCTCAGAAATAAATCAAAATATCAACCAGCTTATAAAATGTCACAAGTGCAGAAAGCACTTTCAGGAGAGAGAAATAAAACTGTTTCATTCTTTTGAAAAATTATATGTTCACTTTGAATCAGATGTAAAAAGAGGGTAATAGCAGTAGCTATTGGTTGAGATGAAAAAGAGGTTTTTGAAGTGAGATAATTGGCTTGGTACATGGTGCGACCTCCTTTTAACGCGGATAAATTAATACATTAAGTAACTGCACTATTACGTCAAAAACAAGGGTTGTGAGAGGAAAAATCCGTACACCGTACAGCTCAGGACAACTTTCATAGCTCATTATAGTTAAGTTTTAGTTATAGTAAAAGTTTTACGGCACTTGCAACACAATAAGGTCATATAAGTGCCGAAGATTACAGGTGTTACAAGAGAGTAACAAACACAAAAAAAAAGAAGTAGGAGAGATCAGGAGGATAGATGTTAGATAGCAAAGAAGGAGAAAACCACATCAGAGCACCCGCCAACCACCCGCTTATAGATAGTTTGTCTGTCCCTGTGGTTTTATGCACCCCGCATAATTTAGCAAAATTTGATAATTTTTTATCATTTATTATTATTTTCCTTTATCATTCTCTGTTAATATTAACAGAATTGCATAATTTCACGTTTTTGGGCTCAGATTGCATAATTTCAGAATTTTTCTTGCATCAAACGACGGGGACAGGTTTGTAGAGCTTTAAAAGACAGAACATAAAAGACGATACGGCACTGTCAGACTAGAAGCAAGGTAAGGCGCTGGTGGAGACCATTTAATCAGTTTATTACAGACATTGTCAAACTGCATTCTCGACAATTTTTCGTACATTCCAAAACATCATTATGACTCTATATGTTATTGCAATTGCTTCAAAATATTCCTGGAAATGTTTTCGGCAAATCGAAGAACATTGTAAATGTCTTCAAGATGCATACCTATGTCTGGACAGGCATGTAGAGCTGCCATCGCATCATGTGCCCATGCAGGAGGCCATAAAGCTCTCATAATTGGTTGCTTTTAAGGACAAGCGGGCTAACCCAGATTTCATGGGGTTTCCAGAAATCTTGACCTACACCAAAAGTAGGGCAATCCCTACCTATAGGAGAAGTTTGGTTTCACCAGTGTGCATATTAGTTTGGCTATAGAGAAAACTCTCCTTGTATTTTAGAGAAACTAAACAAGGGTCCAAAACTTTACCTTTGATTTTCTCAAAACAGCATTTTTCGGGATAGCCCCCTTCTGCTTAAAAGCGACCAATTATGCTGCCCAAGAGAGCACTGGTGGCCACAAACATTTGAATATCAGTATTTAGACAGCTTGTGGGCAATGGACTTTATATCTTTTCTTGTTTTTTTCAACATTTAAAATTTGAATTTCTACTAAACATTTCTCGAGTACATACAACCGGTACCTTAGCATAGAACAAGTGATGAGCGTGGCGTCGGTGGCCTAGTGGTTAGGCTACCGGACTCGTAATCGTGAGGTTGCGGGGTCGGGGGTTCGAGCCGTGGGCCCAACGTTGTGTCCTTGGGAAAGGCACCTTACACGAATTTTCCTCACTTCACCAAGGTGGAAATGGGTACCCGGCAATAGACAGCGAAAGATCTTGCCAGTATGTTAGTGTTTTAGTCTCATGCGATTACCAACACACCATCCAGCACAATGTGCCTATATAAAAACACTTGATGGCAACAAGGCTAGAGGGCCACATAGAAAGACCTGGATAAATCGACTCAAGGAAACATTAACCACCCACGGCATCCGCCTGATCCAAGCTCTCCGGCTGGGGAAAGAGAGACGTTTCTTTCTTTCCGCGACACCCAAAAGGGTATAAGCGGTGAATAAAAGTAAAGTAAAGAAAAGTATTGTCTTACCTTGACAGTCTGCACAGACACAGTCATGCAGGTCTCCGTGGGTGACGTGACCTTCAACAGTACAGTCTCCACGTTCTCGGGGAAGGTGTACATGTAGTACTTGGGTCTGGACGCTGCCACCGAGAATGTTTTGGCTCTCGCGTGCCTGGAATGGAAAGAAAAAATTGACCGCTTTGTGAAAAGGCTCGGCAAAACACTGTTTTGGAATGTGACATGAGGGGGGGGGTTGTCCTTACACTGAGCACTCGATGAAAGTTTTTTTGTTTTTTTTAAGTTTAGTTTTAGTAGAGGTTTTACGGTGCTCGCAACTACATAAGGTCATATGAGCGCCAGAAGATTAGATGTGTTACAAGACAGTAACAAACACAAAGAAGAAGAAGGTGAGATGAGGACGATAGATTTTTTATAGGAAAGAAGAAGCAAACCACACCACAGCACCCGCCAACCGGAGTTTTCCAGTTTTGTTCCAATCAAAATGTTAAGTTGGGTTGGGGGGTGTTTTCGTTACTGTTTTGTACAAGATCACAACATTTTTTGCTATCTTAAATAATGGCACAAGACCAAAATTTTGTTGTTGTAGTTATGTGGAAAAAACAAACAAGTTCAATATACTTTTTAGTCTTTTTTTTTTCCCACAAGATCAACATCATTTTTTTTGGGGGGGGGGGGCTGCTGATGATATTGAACTTATTTTTTTATAGTTACAGACACACAAACACACGCATATACATACACACATATAATATACATACAACACAGCCAAAAGCACTACATAGTTCCACACGTTCCAGCCAAAAGTCCAGCAACAACTATGATACAAACACACACACATTCGCACGGGCAAACACACATACACACATACACACACATATGCAGACATAAACACTTTACACACGTACATACACACAAACGCACACATCCACACACAACAGAGCCAAACACATTGTGAGGTTTCACCCACTCTAGCTCAAAGTCCTGTAACAGTTATGATACAAACACACACACATTCGCACGCACAAACACACATACACACAGAGACACTCACACAAATATATGAGGAGTCCACTGAAAAAACGGGCATAGTCACAAACTGGAAAATCGTGAGGGTATCAATTTTGAACACTTGTTGACTTACAACTGTATTTTTCTGTTCAGCTATTGGCTCATTATTGTTGTTAGATTTCCCATCTAACAAATATGTAAAATAAACCACCAATCAAACAAATATGAATGGAATTTACCACTCGTAGTCAACTTCATTGACTATGAAAAGGCGTTTGACAGCGTTGACAAGGAAACTGTGGAAACTCATGCGGCATTTTGGAATACCTGAGAAAATCGTCAAGCTTGCGAAGGCCACCTATGATGGAACAAACTGCCAAGTCTTCCATGGAGGACAACTCTCAGAACCATTCCAGGTACAGACAGGAGTGCGAAAAGGATGCTTGGCAGCTGGACAACTTGGACTTCGCCGATGACCTTGCACTGCTCTCTCACACACATGCTCAGATGCAAGAAAAGACCCAGGAACTCAACAGCCTATCAAGGAGTGTTGGCCTACGTATACATCCAGGCAAGTCAAAAGTAGTGAAGCTGGGAAAAGTTTCAAGCCCTGCTGTGACAGTGGAAGACACTCCCCTGGAAGAAGTGAACTCCTTTACCTACCTTGGAAGTGTCATCGATAGTAAAGGTGGAACCAAGGCAGATGTTAAAGCAAGAACCGCCAAGGCAAGGTCAGCCTTCAAGCAATTGTCAAAAGTCTGGAAAGCAAGCACCATCTCACTGCGGACCATGATTCGACTCTTTAACTCAAACGTCAAGTCTGTGCTCCTCTATGCCTGTGAAACTTGGAAGACAACGAAGACAATACTGAATAAAGTCCAGACTTTCATCAACAGATGTATGAGGAGTATTCTAAGAATTTAGTGGCAGGATAGAATAAGAAATGAAGAGCTGTGGGAAAGGACAGGACAAAAGGATATTGAAGTAGAAATAGGACTAAGAATGTGGCGATGGATGGGACACACCTTAAGAAAGCCCAGCGGAAACATCACAAGACAGTCACTGCAGTGGAACCCACAAGGAGCACGAGGCAGGGGTAGGCCACGGGAAACATGGAGAAGATGCGTGGAAAGGGACATGAGAGAGATGAAGCTCACTTGGAACCAGCTTGGAAGGACGGTCCAGGACAGAGATAAATGGAAAGAGCTTGTATGTGGCCTTTACCCAGCCAGGGGTGAAAGGCACTGATGATGAAACAAATATGAAGTTATGAGTCCACAATATTTTAAAATTGACACCCTCACAATTTCCAGTTTGTGACTATGCACGTTTTTTCAGTGGACTCCTTATATACATACGCATAAACACACACATCCACACACAACAGAGCCAGACACATTGTAAGGTTTCACCCACTCTAGCTCAAAGTCCTGTAACAGTTATGACACAAACACAAACACATTCACACACACACACACACACACACACACACACACACACACACACACATCCACACACAACAGAGCCAAACACACTGTGAGGTTTCACCCACTCTAGCTCAAAGTCCTGTAACAGCTGTGCCGTCAGGTTGAAGTCTCGGTTGTTGAAGGCCATTGTCGACACCGTCAGATAAATGAGCTGCTCCTTGACAATGATCTGCCGATGCTCCCTGTCCAGGGGACACAGCGTGCGACTCACCGACCAGAAGGAGTAGCTGCAAAATAAAGAGCAGTTAGTTTCGTTTTATAAATTTATTTTTTGGTAAGTGTTTTACGCGTACAACGCTTGCAACTGAATAAGGTCATATATGAGCACGGGAGACACACTTAACATTTTCAGTTGGTAGGAAATTTTGAATTTTGCCCGGGTGGCAGTCGAAGCCTACTCTTATTGATTTTAGACCACCAAGGGCTATTTAACATGCGCAACTTGCACACAGGCCCTCCAAGATTTTTCGCCCTTGTCCGAGAAGGGTAGGTGTAGATCTTTCCTACTAGAAGATCAGGGGTGAGGCAGAAAGACAACAGTAAGAAGGAGCCACGGAGCAGCAGTAGAAAGGCTGCAGAAACAGTCATGAGCCCAGAAGAGGGGGCAAAGGAGGTGAGGGGGTGGGGACAGAAAGAGGAGATGAAAACAGACGACAGATCATTGTTTGAGAGTAGGAAAGGAGGTGAAAGGAGACAATTTTGGAGAAGAAAATTTTTCGGTCGCTACCTGGATTCGAACCCGGGACCTTTGAAAGAGAGACAACACCTTAACCTCTAGGCCAAAAGAGCCCCTAGTTTAGTTCTAGTTAAAATTCTATGGCACTTGCAACACAATAAGATCATATAAGTGCCGAAGAATAGAGGTGTTACAAGAGTAAAAAACATAAAAAAGGAGGAGAGATAAAGATTATAGTCGTTTTTTTAAATAGTTTTTTTTGGTGGTTTTAGTAGAGGTTTTATGGCACTCGAACTGCATAAGGTCATATCAGCCCAAGAAGATTAGAGGTTAGAAGAAAGTAACAAACATAAAAAAGAAGGAGTAGAGATAAAGACGATAGTAGTTTGTTTGTTTTGTTTTAGTAGAGGTTTTACCGCACTTGCAACACAATAAGATCATATAAGTGCCAAGAATAGAGGTGTTACAAGAGAGGAAAAAACATAAAAAAGAAGGAGGAGAGATTAAGACGATAGTAGTTTGATAGGAAAGAAGAAGCAAACCACACCAGACCACCCGCCAACCACCCACTAAAGAGCAGTTAGAGAGACAACAGTCAAATCTGCCTAAACAGTCACCTGGACTGATGGCCACTTTCTGGTGTTTTTTTTTTTATAGTAAAGTTTTACGGCTCTCGCAACTGCACAAGGCCATATGAAGATGTCAACAGAGAAGTCTTTACAGGGAATCGGACTTACTCTGCTCACCTCTCTAGTTTCAACAGCACAAAGTCTGCTTTGACCATCAAAGCACCCCGGAAATAGTGGGTCACAAGAGTGAGACAAACATACAAAAGACGTAGAGGAAAATGAAGATAGAAAGGATTAGGAAAGAAAAAGCAGCATTTCCCTGTTGTACTTCAGGCACAGAATGCAGAAGAGTTAACGCTCAGATGCTACTGGATCGTTCAGGCACAGTTATGAGCGTGACATTGTTGAATCAGCCCATTTACAATTCTACTGTGCATAAGAACGAGAAATGTCCCCCCTTTGGGAATGGCCTTAAAACACTTCAATCAGTGGCACCGCCCTGGGGGACCACTTTCTGTGACGTACTGGAGTTTTTCCGATTTTTCCAATGTAGAAAAATACAATACTTTGGCTACTAAAAGGTGGCCTAGTGGTTAAACGTTAGGCTACTGGACTCGTCCAGGGGTTCGAGCCTCAGCTCGGTCCGACGCTGTGTCCTTGGGAAAGGCACTTTACACGAATTTCCCACTTGGTTCGGTCCTTTCGGAGATGGCCGTTAAACTCTGAGGTCCCGACTCTTAAATAACCCAATAGCATTGATAGGGGCGTTAAACCTATACCATGTCACCATGTATGTGGCTACTTAAAACGACACAAGACCAATGTGAGAGAAGTGCTTGAAGGAAGGAAGTGGGGCAGGAGAGCCAGGGGAAGACAAAGAGTAACATGGATGGACAACATAAAAACATGGACTGGCAAATGACCCGAGAACCAAAAACCAACAAAGTATCTCCAACTTCAAAAACTTACAACTAAAACCATCGGTTGTGGCTTTTGAGACCAAAAAAGAAAGAAAAACCGTAATTGTGAAATCAGCCTTTGAAAATCTACAACTGCAATAATTGACGATAAAAATATTTGCCTTTGAAAGGCAACCAAAAAATTCAAAAGAAGAAATTAAAAATTATTTTAAAAATCACCCTTTTCCAATCTCCAAAGGCACCCTCCATGATAGAATTCCTTCTTGTTGCCGAGCAACAAACATCACTGGGTAGTTCTCTGTAGCATTAGAACACGTAACTCGGATTCGAACTGCTGTCGTCTGGAAATGAAACAAAAGTGAAAATTAAATAGTTTTATCACCTCTGTTTTTATCCAGCTTTTCCATTATCAAGTCTTGAAATTTCTTATGCATCACCTCTGAATTCCTTTACACACAAATTTTTTGTAACCTATCAAAAAATGGCTCTACCCCATTCATTTAGTAAAGCCCAAGGGGGAACTTTATTAGACTAACATAATATGCCTCATCATAAAATTAGTAAATCATACAATCAACACACGATCAACATAGTTACATACTCACTCATGTACAAAGTTATATAAGTGTATGAGTGTGCCTGCTAGTGTGTATGTATGGAAGGGTGTGTGTGTGTGTCAGTGTGTGTGTGTGTGTGTGTGTGTGTGTGTGTGTGTGTGTGTGTGTGTGTGTGTGTGTGTGTGTGTGTGAGCAAACGCCTGTGTGTGTGTGAATGTGTGAATGTGTGTGTGTGTGTGTGTGTGTGTGGGTGTGTGTGTGTGAGCAAACGCCTGTGTGTGTGTGTGCGTGTACGCGTGTGTGTGTGTGTGTGTGTTTTAGTTTAAGAGTTTTACAGCACTTGCAACAAAATAAGGTCATATAATATAAGTGCCGAAGATTAGAGGTGCTACAAGAGAGTAACAAACACAAAAAAGAAGGAGAAGAGACCTAAGGACGATAGATTTTTTAGAGGAAAGAAGGAGCAAACCACACCAGAGCACCCGCCAACCCCTCACCCTGGATCTAGCCCAAAAAGGATCGGGTGGAGAAGAAGAAAAAGTTGGGGAGGAGGATGTAATATGTGAATAAGGACGAAGACAAGGTGGATAACCAAGAACAAACACAGGCACTGACAACAGTTTGGGAAAGACATTGGGGGAGGTTGGACTGCTTCACTTGCCACACAAACACACAAGACGAACAACAACAACGAAAAGAGAAACTGACACACCTTTAGTTTTAGTGACAGTTTTTGTACGGCACTTGCAACACAATAAGGTCATATAAATGCTGAAGAATAGATTAGGTATTATAAGAAAGTAACATACACAAAAAAGGAGGGGAGACAAAAGGACGACAGATGTTTGGTGATAGAAAAGAAGGAGCAAACCACACCAGAGCACCCGCCAACCACCCACTGACTCACCTTGTTCACGGTCTCCGTGTAGTTGTAGACAAAGAGAATCTGCGATGTCCTATTCACAGTCCAGTTTCCATAGTTCTGATCAAACTCAGCATCGACAATGACTGTTTCTACAGGAAATCTTGGTTGAGACCAACTCGCCACTTGATCTGACACAGCAATAAATCCTTCATCACTTCGTCTATCATCAACAGATGACACATCTCCAACACTGCGATGGGTATCATCACTTACTTTGAAACTTTCAACTATTACATTCTTCCCGTTGACAACCGCATTACGGAAATGAGACTTCTTCAGACTATTTCCGATCTCACTATTGTCGTAACTGTCCTGTGGTAGATGCTCAGTGCACCTAACCATTGCAGTAAGCTCATAGAATAAAAGCAAAAGTGCCACAGTGCAGATGCCGCTGTGATTCACTACAGCCTTGTTGAACATTACGTTGTCCCGCGAGTACTTCCTCGCCAGCTTTTAAATACAAACACAGACTTTTCACATAGATTTCTGCAGGCCGTTTCCAGCACAACAATACGACAATATATAGTCTGGGTGAAAGGTCACTTGGTGCACAATGAAGAAGTTTTCGAAGTCCTTGTTCTTACAGCTGCGCATCTCTGAGAACAAACAGGAGCAGTGATAAGTTCAAAAATTACATGATACAACTTGTATTAATTTACATCAATATCAAAATTATCTTTTTCTTCTCTGTACCATGCACCCCCCCCCCCCCTTCCCCCAAAATTACATCTCTCCTTCCAACTCCTTCTTTGGGCTCACTCTCTCCTTCAAATTTCACTGTGCATGACTATACTATAAGAACAGCATCTAAAGAGAATCTAACATTAACAGTTAAAAGCCCCCCCCCCCCCCCCACCCCCAATTTGGAACTTACGCTCTTCGAACTAGTACCCTACGCAAAATTTGGGATCTCCACCCTAAGTGAAGCCACTTTTGACCCCCCGTCATGTCATGTAGTCAAAGACACTTTTAAAATGTAGCTGAAGACCAGAAGAGTTTATTGTCATGTCTTGTCATATTGTTCACAACCGGAATCTTGGCCAGCTCTCTGTCTTCACTAAGCACAGAAAGCTAGACACCCTTCGATGATCCGCGTTTTTGGTAATTTTCAGCTTGCTTCTCACCTATTTTCAGTAGCCACACTCCCAATTTATGCACTGTTGTTGTCACGGACAACAAGACCTATTTAAGTATTTTCTGCTCTCTATTCATAAACTCTCTGGCAAGATAATAAATCACCCCTGCAGGTGGGGGGGCCCCGTAGTTTTACTATGGGGGAGCAAAGAATACACCTGCCGTGATACTGCGTGTCGTAAGAGGCGACTAAAAGTGCATAGGTCTGGTCGCCCGAAAAGTGCCAGTTTGCGGAGGTCCAACTACCCAACCCAGTAAAAAACTGTAAGTTACAGAAACACGGACAAACACAGTTTTATTTTTCGATTTTGGGAGACGGAGGAGCTTTCATCAGCAGGAACAATGAAGGACAGCGGACAAAGCCGAAAGGACTCTTCTGACCCGAAACCTTCTCTGTCGAACAAGTCTCTGCGGATTGCGTCGTGGAATGTTCGCACCTTGTATGAAGCAGCAAAGAGTTCTCAAGTAGTACAAGAGATGAAGAGATACACGCTGCACATACTAGGAGTCAGCGAAACACACTGGATATAGTCTGGACAGGAGCAGCTCAGCTAGGGGGAACAAAGTATTGTATTCTGGGAGGGAAGACAAGTACCATGCAGAAGCAGTGGGAATCATTTTGAGTGCTATAACAAAGAAAGTTTTGGATTGGAACCCACAGGGTAAGAGATCAAGGGGAAGACTGCAGGGAACCTGGAGAAGAATCACAGAAATCGATGTACAGAAAAGTGGGAAGACACGGAAAAAGATCAAGAGGCTAGCCCAGGATAGAGAAAAGTGGAAGGCGTTTGTCCGTAGCCTATACCCTGGAGCAGGGTGAGAAAGGCAATGATGATGATGATGGTAAATAAACGGTAGCGTTAATTGCCACAGAGTGACGCTGTGACAAAAAAAAAAGAAGTTAAAAGAAAAAAGAATGCTAACACACACACACACACACACGCACTCACATACTCTCTCTTTTTCACACACACACACACAAATACACACATACACATGCACACACACTCACACACACAAACGCACATCGAACACGCTTGTGCCTTACACGCATGCACATACACACACACATGACACACACACACATGCCAAACTAACAAAGACAGTCGCAGCTCTTTGTCTTTTCTTGTTGTTGTCATAATATTATATTACTGTTGTTGCTACTCCTAGTAGTTTTTGTTGCTGTTGCTGATGGTTTGCTGGGTAATAATATTAAATTATTGTTGCCTCAATATTTGGGCTGTCTATAATGTGTACAGATTATAAAGTCAACTCTATTGTACAGAAAGTCTTTGTGGATTTTTGCCACAAAAACTTTAAGTTCACCTTCTCAACTGTTTCAGATGATTTCTTCCTAAAGGCAAAACAAATTTTCATCTTTAAATTTAGCGAAAGCTTTGTAAAATTCGTCATAAGATTTGAATGCCTGTTCTAGAAAGCCTTCTTTGTCAGGCAGAGATTAGATAACTAAGACCACCACACTGGGAAGCGAAGTGGAAATGGCGGTAGATCTAGAGTCTAGATGATGTTAGATTCTAATCATCAACATAAAAAAAATCTCCGTGTTCATTCTGTCGCAATTAACGCCCCGTTAGTTGTCACAGAGTCACTCTGTCGCAATTAACACTAGATTCCAGATTTACCAATAAAAATTGATAAAAGTGGAATTTGGAATCTCGAGTTACACACAACATCATGTAGGCTACTGAGTACTGAGAAGTGAAGTGAAGAGGCAGGGCAGAGAGTATAGATCTAGCTGCTCTACAGAAATAAGGAAGTGAGAATTTAATTTTAGACCCGAGTTGTCTTCTTCAACAACAACAAAAATTGATAAAAAGAGTTCGTTTTTTTAGGAAGTGGCTATTCTCACCTGGGGCGAGAATAGAAATACGATCGACCTCTCACCCCGGGTGAGACTTGCCAGCGTAGGCTTTTCTCACCCGGTGTGAAACAAAACCTGTTTTTCCTAATTTCGGAATACTTTCTATCGATGTGGATGATCAAATGGATAAAGGCAAAGAAAAGATTACGTTATTGCACAAAAGTAAGCTAATTTTATTGACTTCAAAGATGCTATAGCTATTTCACTTTTCGAATCAAGCCGAACTACGGGGGTTGCCATTTTGTTTTGCCCGGAAGCTCTCGCAAGATCTATTCCTCCCCTCTTCTCTCTCTCTGTCTCTTTCTGAATACTGTCTATCGGTGTGGACGATCAAATTGACCAAAACAAAG
>NW_004798087.1:235632-237329 GCF_000002075.1 Aplysia californica | reverse complement strand
ATATCTATGTCTTGCTTATCTAACCGCCTCTCCCTTCAGACAGACTTTTTCCTCATCACGGTAAAATGTTGTCTTTGTTGGTGTTGTTGCTGTTGCTGTTGCTGTTGCTGTTGTTGTTGTTGTTGTTGATGTTGTTGTATGTAGTTGCTGTTGTTGTTGTTGTTGTTGTTGTTGTTGTTGTTGTTGTTGTTGTTGTTGTTGTTGTTGACCTTCAACACACTGACACACAGGGTAGGTAATCGTCGAAAACAGAACCCCCGAACAGAGTTTAGATCCAGCATTGAGAATTATCTCCCTGTAATGCTAGTGCCAGCGATAGCTCAAATCTTGCCGAATTTTCCTAAGTACAATTTGATGGCTGTGTGATAAAATTATAGATTATTTAGAATATACTAGTAAACGTTCCCGTTTTACGAACGGAATAATAAAGAAGAAGTGTTAGGAAAGTTAAGAAGAGGAAAAAGACTGAAAACAGGAAAGAAGAAAAGCATAAATATTTTACCTTGAATTTATCCCTATAGCACCCCCTCTTGACTACCTCTGGAGGTAAGACTTCTTCACCCTCTTCGAAGGAGTGGCATTTTCTTCTAAAGTTCCAGCTCAATCACTTTTAAAAAAAAGAGTTAGGCCTGCATGCCAATTATTGCTTCCTAGAAAAACTTAATCTAAATTCTAGATCTAGCCTAGATCTCGAAGGATTATAAAGACCTAGGCCTATAATTGAAAGAAGGAGCCTAGGTCCATATAGAGAAGAGATTTAAGTTTAGAAATTCACATTTTTAACAAACGACAGGCGTCACAGATGGCCTAGATTTCTAGATCTATTCCCGCCAGGAAAAATCCACTTTCAAGAACACTTTCATGATTCTTGACTTCGATCTAGACTCACCGACAGTCGACAGTCTAGTTCTAGACTCTAGATCTATTCACAGCAGGAAAAAATCCACGTTCAATACTTTCATCATTCTTGATCTCGATCTAAGATTCACATATAGATCTAGCCTAGATCTAGATCTAGATCTTAGAATCTATAATGCACAGGAAGAAAAATTCACTTGCAATATTCAATTGGTTATCGAAATATCACAGATCTAGATTCTACTTTCATTTCATGATTCTTCTTCATTTCGATTTAGATCTCATCTAGACACTGTGCACAAAATACACTTAGATCTATCCTTCGGCGTGCGCGCTAAATCCACTGCAGGAGAAATCTACTGTCAATACTTTCATGATCTTTTATTTTTATCTTGATCTAAATTAGATATTAGATCTAGACATAGATCTAGATCTACACACGAACACACTGAACACAAAATATCCTTCGGCGCAGTTCGGCGTGCGCGCTAAATCCACTGCAGGAGAAATCTACTTTCAATACTTTCATGACTTTTTATCTTGATCTAAATTTCTAGATATTAGATCTAGACATACACACACATACGACTACACGCAGAGCGTAAACCGGGCTACAATGGGCTGAACCTTTGACTGTGTCGCGTGAATACATTAAGTAGTCTTACGGTAGGCTACTCTTGGCGCTCTCGACGACACCCTCCCTAGGTCACTCTCACCACCCTCCCTCTGTAGTGCTTTCCGGCCTCCTCTATCTTTTCCTTTTCTCTCTCCCTCTCTCTTTCTCTCTCTCTCCTTCTCTCCTTCTCTCTCTCCCTCTCTCTCTCTCTCTCTCTCTCTCT
>NW_004798087.1:231954-233078 GCF_000002075.1 Aplysia californica | reverse complement strand
ACACACACACACACACACACACACACACACACACACACGACCTACCTCTCTCCCCCCGTTCTCCACACACACACACATACACACACATACACACACACATACACACACAGACACACACACACACACACACACACACACAACTTACCTCCCTCCCCCCGTTCTCCACACACAAAGCCTTCACCTCGTCTAGCCTGCCTTTATCTCTAGCAGTGAGCACTAGACGAGCTCCTAGCTTAGACAGGCTCAACGCTGTCTCTTTGCCCAGTCCCGAGTTGCCGCCTGAGGGTGAACAGAGGTGAGGTGAGGTGAGGTGAGGTGAGGTGAGGTAAGGTGAGGTAAGGTGAGGTAAGGTGAGGTGAGGTGAGGTGGTGTGAGATGAGATGAGGTGAGGTGGTGTGAGGTGAGATGGGATAGGAGGGGACGGGATGAAGTGCGATGAGGTGAGACGAGATGAGATGGGGTGATGTGAGATGAGATGGGGTGATGTGAGATGAGATGGGGTGATGTGAGATGAGATGGGGTGATGTGAGATGAGGTGAGATGAGGTAAGATGCGGTGAGGTGGGGTGAGGTGGGGTGAGGTGGGGTGAGGTGAGGTAAGGTGAACTGAGCTGAGATGAGTAGAGATGAGATGAGATGAGGTGAGATGAGACGGGATGGGATGGGATGGGATAGGATTGGATTAGGTGAAGTGAGGAGAGGTGAGCTGAGGTGAGATGAGGTGAAGTGAGGTGAGATGAGGTGAGGTGAGGTGAGTTGAGGTGAGATGAGATGAGATGAGATGAGGTGAGATGAGGTGAGGTGAGGTGAGGTGAGGTGAGTTGAGGTGAGGTGAGATGAGGTGAGATGAGGTGAGGTGAGGTGAGGTGAGGTGAGGTGAGGTGAGGTGAGGTGAGATGAGGTGAGGTGAGGTGAGGTGAGTTGAAGTGAGATGAGGTGAGATGAGATGAGGTGAGGTGAGGTTAGGTGAGGTGAGATGAGGTGAGATGAGGTGAGATGAGGTGATGTGAGGTGAGGTGAGGTGAGGTGAGGTGAGGTGAGGGGATGTGAGGTGAGGTGAGGTGAGGTGACCTTGCCCTCTCAACGTACCTGTGATAACGACGACCTTGCCTTTGAAGTCTGCCG
>NW_004798087.1:229192-230543 GCF_000002075.1 Aplysia californica | reverse complement strand
GATTTAATTAATTAATTAATTATAATTACAAAAATAAATAAATAGGAAACAAGAAAACAATACGTACCTTGCCTTCAGAATAATTGTACCAGCAGCCTAGACAGCAGCAGAAGACGAGAGGGCGTCACTTGTATGTCCAAGCTTCTGTCCTTCCTCTCAGTTGTACGGGGCGGTTCGGCGTACTTTCCCCTATACTTAATTACCGTTATTTCGTTGGGAGTCTTTTTTTGTTTCTTGTTCCTCCAAAACTGAAAACCCACTTGTGCTGGGACTATTTATTATGCTATTGGGTGGTCACGTGACCGCCAGGTTATAGAGTTTTGTAGTCCTGTATTACAGTGTTTTCAACACTTTTTCCATCTGTCGCCATATTTTATTGTTCTGAGATCGTGTTGCGTAGAGCGCTGTGTCGTATCCAAGACATAATAGCCTGATAAAATATCACACCACATGACATAACTAGTTGACCACCAAACTGTTTCATTTACAGATGCTAATCGCTACTCTAGAATTACAAAGTTCTATCTGACAGTTTTGACCGTTTTGAGTTACTCAGACCACGAAGCCAGAAACCAAATTAATGTTCTATCTGCTCTATCAAAATCGTTAGTTATTCGAAGTCTCTAGCAAGATATTCAAAGAGTTGCATTCGAAAAAGCTTGACGTGTTGTGAAAGGCAAATGGTTTTTAAACGTCAAATGTTTCAAAGATATGCACTGAGCAGATAGAGCTTTGTTTGTTGTTGTTGTTGTTTAAATCCCTTGCCCATTTATGAGATTGACGACCGCCATCTGACTAGCACAAAACAGTGAGTATGATAGTGTCCAATAGTGTATTACGTACATACTTAGTATGACAATTTAGTAACTGTTACAGATAGCGATTCCAGGATTGTTGATGTAAATCGTTGATCTGAGAGCAATGGTGATTTTAGAAATAATAGTGGTGATGAGTGATGATGTGGGATTGCGTAAGTAATGTTAGCGTTAGTCCTATCTTCCTCTGCTCCCATGAGTCACGAGGGACGTGGGCACCGTCTATCCCGTTCCCTACTGGAACCATCTTTACGGTCACCGTGAAGTTCCGAGATAGCACTTTGTAATTCTGAGGCACCAGTGTAATGTCAGGACTGGTCTAGTCTTCTTCTCGCACGAGGAGATGGGGCCTTGGCCTGACAACTTGATATCTCATTAAGGCAAACATTGACAGATCTGAATGACTTACGTCGTGCGCGTGAGGGTTCCCTATGTCAGGCTATTGTATGTCGGGTCGACCTGAGACTCTTGTGTGTGTGTGTGTGTGTGTGTGTGTGTGTGTGTGTATGTGTGTGTGTGCGTGTGTGTGTGTGTGT
>NW_004798087.1:224817-226490 GCF_000002075.1 Aplysia californica | reverse complement strand
CTTTTTTTTTTTTTTTTTTTAGAGCATCCGAGCAAAGGAATGAATGGAGAACCATGATCGCCGATGTCTGTCGTAGATGTGGCACTGGATGATGATGATGTAGCGCTCAACCCCTATTAAAGTGCACAGGCTCTGAGCGTTTTAAAAGTAATATATAATCTAATTGTGTTCTGACCAAAAGAAAATTTCTCTAAATATCTATCTCATTAATTACAAAAACAGAAATGACTTCAGCTGACATTTGAATGAATTAAAGGATTAGATCTCTCACAAACTACTTTGCAAAGCATTTCAGATCCTAGGGTCCTGATATTCAAATACCCTTTCACCATTGTTTTGAGTTTCATAGATGGTAAAATCGATTTCTTTTTGTAAGCTGATGGGAGTTGGAATGTACAGTCTCAACAGATTTGTTAAATATGATGGCGCGTTATCATCCCAGCTTTTGTGACATAGGGTGACCAACTTGTACACGAGTCTTTTCTCAACAGGAAACATGTGCAGTGTCTGTAAAAGAGGTTTAGCAGAGTCTCGCTTTCGTTTCTGTAAAACTAAACGTGCAGCATTGTTTTGGACAATTTGAAGTCTTTTCACTTCCTCCAGTGACATTCCTGATAACAAGGAGATACAATAATCAAGTCTTGATAAAACTATGCTATAATTTACTAATAGAGCAATATTCTTAGTATTGATTAGATGACGTATTTTACTGATTTTGTATAACTACTTGCAGCTGATTGATCCCCGCCAACATCGACAAACTGGAATCAAAACTGATGCCAAGATTCTTAACCTTTTTTGAAAATGCAATTTCCGCATCACGAATTGTCATGAGATCGTGGTCAACCTCATTAATAGACTTTGCATTCCCTGCCAGAATGACTTCTGTTTTATAACAATTAACGCATACATTTGTTTTTGTTTATCCAGTTTTTCACTAAGGCAATACAATTTTCAGCACGATGGACAAGTTCATCTAAGTTGGTAAACATTGTTGCACCATAAATGTGGGTATCATAAGCATAGAAATGATACTTTGAGTTATATTTAACTATTTCCTTGACAAGTGGTTGAGTATAAATGGTGAACAAAACTGGACCGAGGACTGAGCCCTGTGGAACCCCATACATCGGCATGATCTGATGACTTAAGCCCTTTAAAGGACACTTACAATCGCTTCAATAAAGTATGATAGTCAATCAATACCAGTATGATACCGTCCTTGCACGAAAGCACTTGACACAAGGTTTATGAGACATGATATCATTCCAGTAGGTATCATTGCAGTATCTGATACTGTGACAGATACCCTACACGGACAGGTCAGGCGCTCGGCCAATAAACTTTTGCTGTTTGGAATTGCGTAAGCTTGTGCCGATCGTTCATAACACGATAGTTCACTCAGTCAAAGATCGTTCATAACAAGATAGTTCACTCAGTCAAAGATCGTTCATAACAAAATAGTTAACTCAGTCAAAGATCGTTCATAACAAGATAGTTCACTCAGTCAAAGATAGTTCATAACAAGATAGTTCACTCAGTCAAAGATAGTTCATAACAAGATAGTTCATTCGGCCAAAAAAGTATCCACCGTGCTCTTCAACACTGAGTGATCAGACGACAACAACAACAACAACAACAACAACAACAACAACAACAACAACAACAACAAC
>NW_004798087.1:221517-223035 GCF_000002075.1 Aplysia californica | reverse complement strand
ACAAATGACACACTCATACACTCACAAATGACACACTCATACACTCACAAATGACACACTCATACACTCACAAATGACACACTCATACACTCAAAAATAGACACCTAGGTTGCAACAAAAAATACACACTTTGACTGAAAAGTAGAGCTATTGTGTTATTGCATGGCTACTAACTACTAATACGGGGTGCCCTCTGCGTCTGGATCGGGCCGATCGCCCGACTCGATCGCCTGAAACTGAAAACAAACACGTTAGTTTTTTAGGCGACCGAGTAGGACGATTAGCCCTATCCAGCCGTGGTGGGCACCCTGTATAAGCAATTTGAGCATCGAGGAAACGAGCAGGTGGATCACCTGGCGAAGGAATCCTTGTCTCTTCTGTAGAGGATCAACGACGAACTCTCTCACATAGACTGACTTTAAAAAAAAAAAGTTTTTCAAAAACTAAACCCCCCAGTCTGTGGGAGACTCATTGGGGGAAACTAAATGATAAACAATACACTTCACAACATTTTACCCAAACTGGGTCCACGAAAACCTTCGGGCCTCTCCAGAAGAGACAAAGTCATTTTTACTCGATTGCGTATCAGACACACCTGCCCGACACATTTTTAAAAAACGATTTTTTAAAAAAATGTTAGGGGAGAGCTTATAATTGCATAATATACATACACCAGTTTCAAAAAATCGTTAAAAAATACAGCTATTCATTTAGTGAACTGAAAATCGGACAAAATGTGCATGATGTTAATGATAGTATGTGTGCCAACTTTCATGACAGTTGGGTGGACAACGAAATAAAAAATAATGTTCCATGGAAATATACTAAAAAATCCAAGATGGCAGCTGTTTTTTTCCCGTTTCCATGGCAACCAAAGCATTTTTCGAAAAATTAAATGTTTCATTTGTGAAGAAAATCTCTGTGGGGTATGGTTATCTCAAGTAAATAGATGGGAAGTTACCAGTCTAGCTTTTAGTTTTCACTGTAGACCTTGGCCTTAACCTCCTTCGGGGAGATGAGAAATCGTTCTGTGTCGGATGGGACACATATTATTTCACCATTAGGCACATCTTTAACAGAATGTCCAGACTTTGGAGAGACCCGAATTAAGGAAGTATTTTAAATGCACAAAGTTAAAAGATCAGTTCTCCGTCGTTGATCCTTACAGAATTCTTGATTTGATAGCCATTGGCCTTTAGTAATACTTGAAATACCGTTATTTTAACATTATTAAAATAAGATATTTACCAAGGATTTTTACTATTCTAATCGAAATATTGACTCAAATCAAGGCGTACTGTTAGCTGTTGTGAAAGCAATAAACATGTTTCCCGCGCTCATATTATGTCCATATTATGCAGTTACGATCCATGTAAAACTCTTACTAAACACACAAAAAGGCCTATACTAAATCAGTTCTCCGTGGCTGGGTACGTATACGGTGCCTCAAACCTGTTGTTGAGCTCATAGGGGAAGTCTTAGTATGAAGAGTTGTAGGCCTTATAATTATTCCTAGAT
>NW_004798087.1:216130-221194 GCF_000002075.1 Aplysia californica | reverse complement strand
TCTCCAGAGAGCTAAGATCACTCTAAACGACAAGTGTGAATTTTCACAGCCATCAATCAAGTTTCTCGGGCACATTGTGAACAACACAGGCCTCAAAGTAGATCCAGCAAAAGTGGACGCCATTCGAAAGTTTCCTCAGCCCAAGAACGTCACTGAGTTACAACGCTTTCTGGGCATGGTGAACCAGATGGCAAAATTTTCTCCTAACTTGGCTACTGCAACTGAACCTCTGCGAGCATTGCTCAAAAAAGACTCATTGTGGACCTGGGGAGAACATCAAGAGGCATCTTTTCAATGTACCAAAGATGGCCTCACCACAACACCAATACTGGCACACTATTCGCCTGACCGTGAGACTATCGTTGCTGCAGATGCTTCCATGTCTGGCCTCGTGGCAGTACTTCTACAAATACAAGATGATGGTTCTCGCAGACCTGTCAGCTACATCTCACGAGCTCTGACATATGCAGAAAAGAATTACGCAGCCATCGAGAAGGAAGCCCTAGCAGCAACATGGGCATCAGAACGCTTCAGTGAATACATCCTTGGAAAGCAGTATACGCTGGAGACTGATCACAAACCCTTGGTCCCTCTCCTCTCTACCAAGGAACTCCACAAAATGAAACCAAGGATCCAACGATTCCGTCTGAGGCTGATGCGATTTTCACCAAATGTGCTGCATGTTTCAGGAAAGCATCAGATCACTGCGGACCTAGACGGTCATATAATCAGGCCACCTGCGCGCTACTGACCTAGATTCCTTGTGGGCTTACACACCCGTGTAGTAAGCCCACAACCTTGTAGATCATTAGTAGTAGTGATAAGCCTACGCAGGGTGCGGCGGTCAGTTTGAATTGTTGTTTTCTCATGCTTTGACACTGGATTATTTCTGCCTAATGCAGTTTGCTTTTCAAGTCATCTGGATTATGTGAATATTTTCTACATCATTGTGTGTGTTGAGGAACAGAGGTGGTGACTAATTAATTAATTAATTAAGATTGACCAACAGTCTTGAGATCGCAAATTTGAAGTGCTGTTTGGCTGCACTGTAGGCCTACTGTTCATTTTCAGATTCTTCATCGCCATCGTACTCAGTGAATGCCTGGATTCTTTTAGTTGAGGCCTAATGCAGGTTTTTTTTTCAAATCATCTGGATTGTGTGAATATCAAATCTCTTCCATCAGTGTACGTGTTTAGATTAAACCTACAGTGAAGTTTTGACCGTGCAAGTTTAATTCATATCTGTCTAAATCCATTCTAAAATCCATGTCTACACAGTGGAGCCTGCCCCCCCCCCCCCCCTCCTGACTGATCCGCACACTCTTCACTGACTTAGAGCCTCTCTATGCAAACAACCACTAAAAACGAACTCTCCATCCTATCCCTAGATCTGCTTTTAGATTTAGATTAGTTTGTAACACAAACAATAGACTAAAAGGACCATGTAGATATAAATCTATATATCTAGACTCTGAGCGTCTAGGGGCCCACCCTTGCCCTTGTTAGGTAGGGAAAAGTATACGGATCATAATTATGGGGGAGCTCCTTTGTGTTTTTCCCGACCTGCTTTGTAATATCTGCTGTTCTTTCACAGTGCTTACATGCTTCTCTTCTAGGCCTATTTATTGCTTTCATCATGTGTTGTTATGACTCTGTTGGACTGTGACTGACACCTTCAAAATAAACTGAAGGAATAAGAACAACAATGGGAAGAAAATGTTCTGGCTATGACAGTCAGAAAGGTGCAGAAAAAGTGACCTTGTATGGATTTCCTTCGGATGAAACAGAATGTCGGGCATGGACTGCTAGCTTACCAAACATTTTATCCTGTGAAAAGGTGTCAAAACATATCAGTGTGTGCCCTCCATTTCCGTAAAACTCTAACTCAACTCAAGTCAACTTTCTGTCTTTCCATCGCTTTTGTCTGTCTAGAACTAAACCATTGAGAGAGAGAGAGAGAGAGAGAGAGAGAGAGAGAGAGAGAGAGAGAGAAAGAGAGAAAAGGGGAGAGAGAGAGGGGGGGGAGAGATTGAGAGGGAGAGAGAGAGAGAGAGAGAGAGAGAGAGAGAGAGAGAGAGAGAGAGAGAGAGAGAGAGAGGAGGGAGAGATTGAGAGGGAGAGAGAGAGAGGAGGGAGAGATTGAGAGGGAGAGAGAGAGAGAGAGGGGGGGGGGAGAAAGAGACCGCCAAGCCGTGGCCGTTGTAATCATTATTATCATTACGAAGGTCACTGCTTGCTGTGGGCCGAAGCCTGAGCGGCCGGTGTGTCAGCCCACAAGCAAGGTGTGTAGTTCTTGGGCTGCGCTGCCTGATTTATGATCGCCTAGCTGCGGACGCACTTTCTCGTGCTCCGACAAATCTGCCCTCAGATGCTGAAGCACTCTTCGTTGACGAAGTGGCAGACTTCGCTCAACAGGCTATTGACAGCCTCCCTGCTTCACCACAGAGAATTCAAAATATCATCTCACAGCAGAAGAGCGACCCAGAAACGTCGGAAGTCCGGACATACTGTACCAGAGGCTGGCCAGCATACATGCCTGAAAATCCACTTCTGAAACAGTACTGGACTAATCGTCACCATATCAGCATTGTGGATGATATCCTTTTGTTTGACGATCGTCTCGTCATTCCACGGGATTTGAGAATGGACATTCTCAGTCGACTCCACGAAAGCCATCTTGGCATCACGAAGTGCCGAGCTCTAGCTCAAACTTCAGTCTGGTGGCCCAACATCACCAGTCAGATCGAGGACATGGTGAAGAAGTGCAACACTTGTGCAAAACTTCGACCTGTCCAGAAGGAATCTCTGCTCCCTTCCTCGTTTCCAGACCGACCTTGGTCTCGATTGGCCATGGATCTGTTTGACCTGAAAGGTCAGACCTACGTCGTCGTGGTCGACTATTACTCTCGTTGGGTAGAGCTACGCTTACTCGAACAGCTCAACAGCGTATTCGTTATCAATAAACTCAAGTCCATCTTTGCCACTCATGGCATCCCAGAGACAATCGTGTCCGACAATGGCCCTCAATTTTCAAGCGCCAGCTTCCAAGCTTTTGCAAAAGAGTTTGGTTTCATTCACGTCACCAGCTCTCCGAGATATCCTCAAAGCAATGGAGAGGCAGAAAGAGCAGTGCAAACAGTGAAGCTTCTCCTCAAGAAAGCCAACGACCCGTACACTGCCCTCCTGCTATACCGGGCTACTCCTTTACAAAACGGGTATGCCCCAAGTGAGCTCCTCATGGGAAGGAAACTCCAAACCAAAGTTCCCATTATGCAGGACAACTTACACCCAAGTTATGTTGATCTACCCTCTATTCGTCAAAGGGAGGAGAAGAGGAAAGAGATCATGCGTTTGCAATACAACAAGAGACACGGTGTCAAATCTCTTCCAGAACTTTGCCCCGGTGATTCTGTCCACATTCGAGACCTAGGCCGACCGGGCATCGTTAACAACAGACACCCCAATCCGCGCTCCTACACAGTGACCACTGAAAAAGGGAGCGCCGTCCGCCGCAACAGAAGTCATCTCGTGGCTACCCCAGAGCCTACTACAACACAAGAGCCCGGAGACAACACACCGTCTTCGACACGGCAACCTGATACCCCAAGCCCTGCTCGGGAGTCAGCGCAAACGCCGGCGGCCCTAGCGCAGACACCACGGGTCAGCCGTTACGGCAGAAAAATCAGAGTACCAACGAGACTAGACCTGTGACCCAGTGACTGTGTGACCTATATTTAGCTCTGTGCTTTAAATTCTAATCTAAGTCTCAAGAACTCTTTAATTAAGTGTTGTAAACAAGTGAAACTTATAGAGATCTATTAAAATAGATGATTAAGTACTGGGACAATAACTTCGGGGGGAGATATGGAATAATGTACATCACACAACTCTTCTGTTATAACTGTTAGGTACGTATCGGGATTTAGACAGTACCTTTCTTCTACTCAGTAGTCACTTTTCGGTTACAATGTACTAGAAGACTATAATAAAACCAAAGAGCCTTTTCAGACGTGCGTTTCTTCACTCTCTCTATATCTGTTTGTACCCACAAACCGAACAATATTACAGCCCACGGCTAAATTAAATGTTGACAGCAGGCTAAATTCTTGGATTTCAATATTTTAGATAATTGAGATAGGTTACAAAAGAATCCTACTATCATCGGCAGTTTGGTGGGAATACAAAGACGAAAATACTGTGCAGAACTAGAAATAACAATGGTGTCTCTTGTGCCATTATTGAATGCACAAACCCGCGTAAGAAATTGCAGCTGTCATATTATTGAAGTATTTAGTACGAGTAAACACATTTATAGCTTGCCAACTTCCATCTGTTCATCTAAAAAAACAAAGCAATTCAAGTCTGTTCCTGAGTTATAAAAAAAATTCTAGTTCATTTCTTAGTTTACCAATAGGCATGACATAACTTTATATGACACTCCTCAAATGGACCAGCAACCAAACATTTTTTTTTCTTGAACTAAAAATCCTGATCCAGTAAACTTTCTCTGCAAATTGTGCATTGCATTAAACACCACCCCTAGGTTGCACACCAGGATCAGCACAATATGAATGATTTACAATACCCTAGCCTACAAATTGATCATTTTGAGAAAATAACTATACGGAATTTGTTACCCTTCATAAAAACCCTGACATCACCCACAGAACACCATCTACACGCACCTATAATAAGTCAGTATATGTACGGTATTGTGTTTGCACGTACAGTTCATGACACCACCACTACCACCACCAATTACAGTAACAACAACATTAACAGCAACATCAACAACAACAACGTATTCAAACTAGTGAGCTCAACGCTTCATACTCTATGGAAACTTATTTATAAGCGTGGCCAGGGACGCAGTAGCGTGGCGGTGCAGGTTCTATACCTCTCCAAAAAGGCCGGTCGACAGCGCCGTGGAGTGGGCACAAGCAGCCGCCATTCGTTTACGTGGATGACGTCATAACCACGCACTTCTGGTAATATTTACAACCTCTTTGGCACGGCTAATTCCTGGAATACTCATGTCGAAACCAGTCACAACGGAATCTTCCT
>NW_004798087.1:210289-216030 GCF_000002075.1 Aplysia californica | reverse complement strand
CGGCGGGCATTGGATCGGCAGATAAGGTGTGGGGGAAACTAAAAAATGGCGGAAAATTGGAAGCACTTAACGTTAGAATCTATAGAACGAAGACACTTCCTTTTTTCCGGACCCGAGTCCGAATAACATTTTTTCATATTCGGACTCGAGTCCGAATCCCGAGTCCGAATAAGAATTTTTTTTATTCGGACTCGAGTCCGAATATGAAAAAATGTTATTCGGGCTCGAGTCCGAATAATGACGGCCATATAGAATCTAGATCTAGATCTAGATTCTAAATCTAGATCTAGATCTAGATCTAGATCTATAAGATTTAGATCTAGATCTAGAATCTAGATCTAGATCTAGTTGACTCTAATTAAAATCACAACTGAATTTTAGCATAGTTCTAGATTTAGATATAGATCTCTAGATCTAGATCTAAATCTAGATCTAGATCTAGATCTAGATCTAGATCTATCTAATCTAGAATCTAGATCTAGATCTAATAGCGGAGACATTGGGCCTACAATTTGAGTTACTTTACTTCAAGTTCAAGCCCAGGCCCAGGCCCAGGCAAGTCTAAATTGTTGTAATTCCCTAAAACACAGCACTAGATTCAAGATCTAAATTTGGATATCTAGATCTAGATCTACGTTCCCATACATACACATACACACAAAAGTCGTGGTTCCGTCAGTCTGCAGGACCCTGGATTAGAATCTATCTAACATTGGGATTCCCCTCTCCTGTCTTGTTTTTGTTTCGAGTTTTGCTTCCTTCCTGTGTCTCGCTCGTCACATGACAGTGGCGAAGTTTCTATTTTTAACCATACATGAAAACCTGAACCCTGGTCAGGGCTGAAGCCACCCAAGAAACAAAGATAAAAGATTACTCTTGCCCTATCGGATCTCAAGTACAACATGTACACATTGTGTGTATTCTGTTATCACATTCACTGCCATACTTTTTGTAAATATTTCACTATAAAGGAGGCTAAAGTCTAGATTCTATATATTGTTTCAGAGATTACACATTTCTACAGTTGATTTAATTTGTCGGTCTTGTGATTATTATGCTGTAATTAATTTTAATAGTAGACTAATTACGCGAATAGTTAAGGCTCGAATACGCAATCCCTTCATACTTCATTGTTTTAGAATGTCTTGGACTCGTGGTCTAGATCCAAGGTACGGTGTTGGCAGTTCGCCTTTCACTCAGTACGCCCAGTCTGTCTGTATTCAAAACCTGACAGCGCCTCCAAAAATTCTTCGCTAAAACTTTCTACTTTCTTCTCCTTTCCTGAGCCTTGCCCTGTTCTGCTTTCAACCCCTCCACCCCCTCCCCCCTCCCTCCCCCCATCTCTCTCTCTCTCTCTCTCTCTCTCTCTCTCTCTCTTCTCTCTCTCTCTCTCTCTCTCTCTCTCTCTCTCTCTCCCTCTCCCTCACTCTCTCTCTCTCTCTCTCTCTCTCTCTCTCTCTCTCTCTCTCTCTCTCTCTCTCTCTCTCTCTCTCTCTTACTCTCTCTACTAATCTCCTTGTTCTGTTTTACACGTGTCTCTCAGCCAGACAGCCAGCCTGACGGATTAGTGTACATGTAATAGGATGTAGGCCTAGAATGGTATTTAAATGGATTGGTGGATTGGTGGCATTACGCTTGTGTGGCATTATAATAGTATAATGGATTGGTGGTGTGGTGATAATAGTATACTGGATTGGTGGAATCTTGGTACAATGGTAGGGTTTTTTTGGTAAGTGTTTTACGGCCCTTGTAACTGCATAAGGCCATATATGAGCGCGCAGCATACACTAAACATTTTCAGTTGGTAGGACACTTTTGCCTGGGTGGCGGATGAAGCCTACTCATCGATTTTGGACCACACCACCAAGGGATCTTTAACGTGCACAACTTGCACAAGGAACCTCCAAGATTTTCGCCCTTGTCCGAGAAGGCTAGGTGTAGATCTTTCCTACCAGAAGATCAGGGGTATGGCGGAAAGACGGCAGTAAGAAGGAGCCAAGGAGTAGCAGTAGAAAGGCTGCAGAAAGAGTCAGGAGCCCAGAGGAGGGGGTGGGGGAAGAAAGGGGAGACGAAAGCAGACGACGGAACACAGTTAGAAAGCAGAAAAGGAGGTAAAAGGAGACAATTTTAGAGAAGAAACTGTTTCCGTCGCTACCCAGATTCGAACCTGGGACCTTTGAATGAAAGGCCAACGCCTTAACCTCTCGGCCACGAGAGCCCCCTGGATTGGTGGTATGGTGGATTGGTGGTGTGGTGGATTGGTGGTATGTTTATATGGTGGCTGGGTGGATCGTTGGGTTGGTGATTTAGTAGTATGGTGGATTGGTGGTATCCACGGCACAGCAAACTTCAAAGGCCGGATGGCCGGACGTAAAGTTGACAGGCAGCGGCTGTAGATATTTTTCATCCGGCCGACTGGCCATTCGCCGGATGTTCGCCTACGGTTTGAGCCCAAATTTGTTTGAGCCGCATTTCTTATAAGACCTACACGTTATGGTCCAGAAATCTGTCCGGTCGGCCTGTACGTGGCGTCGGTGGCCTAGTGGTTAGGCTCTCGGACTCGCAACCGTAAGGTCGTGGGTTCGAATCCCGTCAAGGACCTGACGTTGTGTCTTTGGGAAAGGCACTTTGCACAAATTTTCCTCTCTTCACCCAGGTGGAAATGGGTATCCGGCTATAGACAGTGAACGATCTTGTCAGTTTGATAGTGTTTGAGAGCGTGAAATCCGCAGCTTGCACTGTATGCTTCCGTGGTAGCCGAGAATGTTTCTGAGTGTTCTCAGAGGGTCTGCTGGGGTATAATAGTTGTAAAGCGCATAGAGAATGCTCTTGAGCATGGATATGCGCTATATAAATGCAATTATTATTATTATTATTATTATTATTATTATTTATTATTATTATTATTATTATTATTATTATTATTATTATTATTATGTAAAAGACCCTTAACGCCTAGCTGAAACTGCTAAGCTAATAGTCCGAGAGCCAGGTCTATATAAAGTACTAGAACCTTGTTTTTCATCATAAAGTTTTTTTCTTTGGTGATTCTGCTTCCTCGGGGTCTCTAGACTTCATATCAGTCGGGGGCCAATAATTTTTTCTGCTGGTTGAAATACACTAACCCGTATCATGCAAGAATGATGAAGGAGCGACTAGGGATGGGCAATGAGTCGATTTAGCAAAATCCGGATAATATGCTAGTATACCTCTTCGACAAATAATATGTTATGAACCGCTTCGGCAAAACCTCTCAGATAAACGGGTTAGCATTACTTCATCAACAAATGGGTACACCCACTTAGGCAAACTGGTCAGGAAAGAGAGTTAAGAGTCTGAATTCAGATAATATTAAATTTCATTGAGAATTATCCGGTTATCCGGATAGTTTATCCGGATTTTGCCCACCTGTACCATTCGTGCGAGGGTACTAGACCTAACGCTAACAGCTTCTCTTACCGTGATATCACATGATGCACCGAAAGGTGCACAGCATGGTCTGACTAATATGGACTCAGCTAGCAAAGCAAGGAGACATTGGCAGAGAGTGCTTCGGAACACCACACCTCCGTAGAAACAAAGAATGTAGAAAACCGCTACGTAACCACGAGGACACGATACGATCAGGCTGGTTCATGCAACATGCACATGCACACACACAGTGTCTCACTCAATTACTTTTACACACATACTGATGCGATAAAGAACCCACCGCTGATCAAATCGAGACGGATTAGTGGTTTTCTGGAAGCAAGCCAGCAACGAGATGATGGACTCCAGAGACTTCCAGAAGATGCTGAGTTTATACTGTGTCACAAGAACTGTATGAGCACACATTGTTACAGGGACCATATTAAACGATTTTTACTAAAGGGAAAGACTGAGGAACTTTCTGTAGAAGAACCCAAACGTCATAGGGGCAGTACTAGTTCGTTTAATTTTCATGAACATTGTTTTTTTGTGGAGAAGCATGCTCACTGATACCCCCGAAAACACCCAGATCGTTGGAAAAAGCCTACTTATGCCGAACTGGAGAGGGGAAAGGGAGGAAGATCACCAAAGAAAACCTACAAAAAACGTGCCAAGGAACGTGGGGACAAATGGGGAACGGATGTCAGCTTTCGTGTGTCATCAACAGTCAGTGATTTTCATTCAACAGACGCTAGGTATCAGAGAGACTGCCACTCCCGGTTCTACACAAACAATCCAACGCAATCAACTAGCTCACCTACAACGCATGACAATGTCTTCGGTACGCTGGTTTTCGAGATTCGATGAAACAAATCACGCATGTGGAATAGTGTGGGAGTCCATGAACGCTGTATTGAACTTGGGAGGAAGACAAATCGCGAGGTATACTCCTGAACCATGTATCCGAGAAGCTACACTCAGAATTGCTTATCCTGTCCTCACCAGGTGTGGCTTCCGTCCTCGTCTTCAGAAGCACAGCTTCAGCCTAGTTGCGTATTGTGAATGATGAAGAAGACTGCAATGGACGAGCCATATCATGCTTGGTTAGTGTGATCAAAGCAGAATGTCCAAACCGCTATCGCCATACGTACCCAACTCTGCCTAGAGGATTTGTCATGAATGAGTGCAGTCCAACTTTGCTTTCGATCCTTGCACCCACAGACCCCAAACTGGATTCTACACTGCCAGCAGCAATGATCAGCCACACTGTTACGAGTGCAATCAGCAGCTATTTCACAAACTTTTCTACTTGGGCTTAGTGTCCAGTTGAGTCGACAGAGGAAATTCAAAGACGAGCTTCATACGTATGGAGTCACCACCTCATACGACGAACTGAGGCGCTTTCAGTATTCAGCTGCCATTGCTATGGCATCTGTTCCACAAGGACTGGCCTTCTTTGACAATGAACATGGACTTGTTCAAGTTGTAGCTGACAACTTTGACACCCAGATATCATCTCCAAATGACCAGAAATCAACGCACGGCTTAGCAATGATACTGGCACAAGCCAACACGCAGAAGTCAGAGCAGGTATGGGAAATGCAAGATATTCCTGCCATCAGGTGGCTCAGCAAAACAGAAACCAAGTCCGATAATCTGACACTTGGTGACGTTGCACTTCAACGGTACACAGGAAACACGAAACCACTAATGCCGGAAGAACTGTGCCTCCGACATATCCCATCTCTGGTCTTTCTTTCCACACGACAGGTTTCTCTGAATAGAACTGCAACTCAAGATCTGTCATTTTTTAAACAGGCACTCGGCGAAGATGCAAGACCTGAGTATGGAGGTTATTACACACAACGTACCCGCAGTGCAGAACAACAACTCCAACCAAAGACAGATGTGGTGTAAAGTCTATTCCTGGACATGATTCCATCTGAGCCAGACACCGTGAAGACAGCAATCCAGTTGAAGCCAAGGGTCTGACACAGCTCACTGGCCATGGATGAACAATATTCACCAGTGACAACCAGCTGTACAAAGAACTTGTCCACATCACATGGGTTGTTAAGGAACAGTTTCAGAAGTTCATCCTTAGACTTGGTGGTATGCACATGCTGAGGAGTTTTGTTAGTGCTGTGGGGTAGTTGATGGGAGGAAGTGGCATTGAAGACATATTTGGCTCAGCATTTGTAGGGGTGCCAAAAATGTTGACAAAGAAAAAATACCCACAAAATGTAAAAGCATTGAGACTTCTTGTTGAGGAGTTACTGCGATCCATTCTCCCCAACACTGACGTGCACACCATGGCTGCACTCACGCAA
>NW_004798087.1:207128-210189 GCF_000002075.1 Aplysia californica | reverse complement strand
TAGCCTAGATCTAGGCCTACGTCTCATTGTAAACACGCCAAGTTGGTACGGTATCGTAGCTCTAGACTAGATGCTCGTCCAATGAAATTATTGAGAACAAATTGACCCATTAGACACACATTATGTACAATGCTAAAGATAGTGTTATTTTCAGACTTGACACCGCTTCACACGGTGGCAATTGACAAAAAGTCAATTTTTGTCAATAGCCACCGCGTCACTCGGTGGCAATTGACGCTACCTTTAAGGGGTTATGTACACGATACGAGGAATTTTCTAGGGGTTTTACTTTCTTCCAATTTTTTAAGGTGATAAAGGCTGATTATAGACTAATTAGAAGAATCATGACGGAATTTGTCAAGTTTTTCATGAAAAAGTTGGTCTCTGTGGCGGCCATCTTGGATTTTTGGCCATGTTGCGGAGGAAATCGTTTTCCACAGAAAGTATTAAAATTCAAATCTCAAACTTTACACACATATTAACAAACAAATTATCTGTGATCATAGGCTTTGATTTTTTCTTATAATTAAAAACAACAAAAATATTGATATATCACTGGACCAGCACCGAAAAAAACGAGTATGACGTGAAAGAAATAAAGAATATTTTAAAAAGTAATCACTATTTCACAAAATCCCCGCCTATGATCACAGAACTTTCTATACAGCTCCTGTGTGCGAAATTTCAAACATGTAGCTCTGATAGTTTCAGAAACACGATTTCCCCCGCGCCGTCACCATAGTGATGAAAAAGTACTTTTTGAGAAAAACGCAAAAAAAAGATTGGAAAACGTCAAAGTTTAAAAATCTTTTGCCTTGAACGCGATAAATAGGATATTTTTTTAAACGTTGGCACATTTTTCTGACGGAACTTATCAGGCTATTGATGGTTCATTTTCTTCAGAAGTGAGCATTCCAAAACAAGCTCTCATAACTACCTTCATTAATCTTTAGTCCCTTCCCTTGACCAGTTACGTACAAATCAGAGGAATCATTTAGTGACATTCCGAGAAAACGTCAACACACAGTGCGTGCGTGCGTGTGTATGTACATTAATTGGTTATGTCTGTGTATGTATGTATGTGTGTGTGTGTGCATGTATATGCGTGTGTGTGTGTGTGTGTGTGTGTGTGTGTGTGTGTGTGTGTGTGAGAGAGAGAGAGAGAGAGAGAGAGAGAGAGAGAGAGAGAGAGAGAGAGAGAGAGAGAGAGAATGAGAGAGAGAGAGAGAGAGAGAGAGAGAGAGGGAGAGAGAGTAAAACGTATCCCAATTATGACGGAATTCAAACAAGTGCTCACATTTTAAAAGCCGTAGACAGCACAGTAAATCAATTTAGCAAAATGAGGACTATACTTGTGGATTAAGTTTTACGACGTCATAGAAGAGAGTCCCACTATTCTTACAGAAGTTCTGGGCTGTCAAAGAATGTGCTCTGCGTGGCGGCAGTCACGAGAGCAAGTCTCCTTTGCTTGGTGTTGAAACGTGATTTACAGTGGAATCCTAGGTCTTACTTGATCAAAAATCGAATCAGGTTTCTTTCTCTAGCGCTAGATCTAGCCATGTGGACTGACAGCTCGGCGTTGGTGATCCGAAAAAAAGGGCAGTGGGCTAACTCGCCCGCTGTGTTTTCCCCCACCCCGCCCCATCCTGTGGTTCATTCTGTCTGCTTGCGCACGTCACACATTTACTCCCTCCATCACATTGCTGTGACTTCTTCATCTCCGCATCGGAGAAGTGAGAGGCACGGTGGGCCTTGACAATCTAAACTAGGCTTAAGCTGGCCTATCACGCGATGCGTTCTGCTTGTATGCGCATGCCACACACTCCCTACTCAGTTGCTCCGGCCTTCATTGTTGACGCTCATGGGCTCTCCTATTCTTTGTTTCGTAAGATCACCAACAAGTTTCTCAACTGGCGAGGTTTTGCATTATGTATAATTGACCTATGCGCAGCAGCAGCAATATTCCGCTATAACCGACTCGCCTGTTTGTCTGATAGCGCTATTTACAAAGGTAAAGAAGAGAAAAAACGGGGTTTTAGAATAGTGTCTCTATAACAGACTTCTCGTTTTTTTCGGACTCGTTATAAGTGGACTCCACTGCATTACCTTCTGGCACTGCTCAAGCAGATTTTGTCGAGCAAGATGTTTAACGTTTTACCTCAGTTCACAAAGGAGGGAACATGTCTGACCACACATCTAATCTTGAAGTCTCTAAGGTAGTCCCATTGTTGGAAGTCCATGGGCTCAGGTAAGAATACCGTCAAGTTCTGACACAACGTTTCCCGCGACTTTTGTTGAAGTGATTCTGGTTCCACTCAATGACCGCAGCTGCAGGGTGCAGAGCTGCTCTCTCTTGCTAGAACGACTGATGTTTCCGCTCCTGATGTTCCACAACATTTTCTCTGTCATCTTCGCAACAGATTCAAAATCTTCAGACAACGATCTGCTGTCTCTGTTACTGTTACAGCACCATCGTCTTCAACCATGATCCAGCCCTGACCCCTAATTCTGTACTGACTCGATTCAACCCACACTGTAGCATTCTGTGTGTGTGTGCAGGTTTCGGTAAACAACGTTGTCTGTTTTTTCTGAACTCGAGTAAATGTGATTTCTTGGATTCACGTCTACGTTCAGACAGAAGTGGACTTCATCGCCATACCACTTTTTCCATGAATGAAAAGGCCTATTATTAGCACGGCACCTAAAAAAACGATCGGCACATTTTGATCCGTTCCCTGGTGTGTCCACATGAAATACCTATGACATGCCTTCAAATGGAGAATGTATCTCAAAATTTCTGTAAACAAAAAAGTATGAAAGGTGGAGCTCAACTCTCCGAATGCGACGACGTACTGATGTCTTTGACGTGGTCTCTTCAGAGCGCCGAACGGCGTCAATGTTCTCGTCCTTGCAAACTTACTGCTATGTCGTTAACCCTTCCTGTTGTCGGACACAGACACACATGACAGGCCCTTATGATAGTTTTGTTTCAGGGAAAATTGCATCCCATCCTATTGTTGACATTCGACGATGAGATTTGTGTACATTATGTGAGATGTAA
>NW_004798087.1:203423-207028 GCF_000002075.1 Aplysia californica | reverse complement strand
ACAGCTAGGCGTTGGCGATCCGAAAGAAAGGGCACTGGGCTAACTCGTCCGCTGTGTTTTCCCCCACCCAACCCCATCCTGTGGTGCATTCTGTCTGCTTGCGCACGTCACACATTCACTCCCTTCATCACATTGCTGTGACCTCTTCATCTCCGCATCGGAGAAGTGAGAGGCATGGTGGGCCTTGACAATCTAAACTAGGCTTATCACGCGATGTGTTCTGCTTGTCTGCGCATGCCACACCCTCCCTACTCAGTTGCTCCGGCCTTCATTGTTGACGCTCATGGGCTCTCCTATTCTTTGTTTCGTAAGATCACCAACACGTTTCTCAACTGGTGAGGTTTTGCATTTATGTATAATTGACCTATGCGCTGTGCGCAGCAGTCGCAATATTCCGCTATAACCGACTCGCCTGTTTGTCTGATAGCGCTATAGCAGTATTTTATTTACAAACGTAAAGAAGAGAAAAAACGGGGTTTTAGAATAGTGTCTTTATAACAGACTTCTCGTTTTTTCCGGACTCGTTATAAGTGGACTCCACTGTATTACCTTCTGGCACTGCTCACGCAGATTTTGTCGAGCAAGGTGTTTAACGTTTTACTCCAGTTCACAAAGGAGGGAAAATGTCTGACCACACATCTAATCTTGAAGTCTCTAAGGTAGTCCCATTGTTGGAAGTCCATGGGCTCAGGTAGGAATACCGTCAAGTTCTGACACAACGTTTCCCGCGACTTTTGTTGAAGTGATTCTGGTTCCACTCAATGACCGCAGCTGCAGGGTGCAGAGCTGCTCTCTCTTGCTAGAACGACTGATGTTTCCGCTCCTGATGTCCCACAACATTTTCTCTGTCATCTTCGCAACAGATTCAAAATCTTCAGAACGATCTGCTGTCACTGTTACAGCACCATCGTCGTCAACCAAGAACCAGCCCTGACCCCTAATTCTGTACTGACTCGATTCAACCCACACTGTAGCATTCTGTGTGTGTGTGCAGGTTTCGGTAAACGACGTTGTCTGTTTTTTCTTAACTCAAGTAAATGTGATTTCTTGGATTCACGTCTCCGTTCAGATAGAAGTGGACTTCATCGCCAAACCACTTTTTTCATGAATGAAAAGAAAAGGCCTATTATTAGCACGGCACCTAAAAAAAAACGATCGGCACATTTTGATCCGTTCCCTGGTGTGTTCACATGAAATATCTTTGTGTATCAAAATATGACATGCCTTCAAATGGAGAATGTGTCTCAAAATTTCTGTAAACAAAAAAGTATGAAAGGTGGAGCTCAACTCTCCGAATGCGACGACGTACTGATGTCTTTGACGTGGTCTCTTCAGAGCGCCGAACGGCGTCAATGTTCTCGTCCTTGCAAATTTACTGCTATGTCGTTGACCCTTCCTGTTGTCGGACACAGACACACATGACAGGCCCTTTTAAAGTCTACATACCGTCCAAGGATAGTTTTGTTTCAGGGAAAATTGCATCCCATCCTATTGTTAACATTCGACGATGAGATTTTTGTACATTATGTGAGATGTAATCTGCATGTTTCAACTCACTTACTTTCAAATGTAATATCGATAATGCAACTGTAACTGTCGAGAACTTTTGCTTGAATTGAACCAGAGGTTGGACAACAGATACACACAAACACACACACACACACACACACACACGCACCCACACCCACACACACACACACACACACACACACGCACGCACGTGCGCACACACACACACAGAGAGAGAGAGAGAGAGAGAGAGAGAGAGAGAGAGAGAGAGAGAGAGAGAGAGAGAGAGAGAGAGAGAGAGAGCATTCCGGTTTCTTTCGTGTAACAGGCGGTCCTCTGTCTCATGCAGGAGACCCGAGTCCGATTCACAAGTGGAGAGAATTTTATCGAGTATTCCTATCAGTCCAGGGTGGCCCTGATATGCACAGTCGGAAGCCCGCCCCCAAAATGATCTAAATTGTGCCAACCGGGTCGTAAAACGCATCCAGTAAAATTTAACTTTTCTTCAGCGCTACATATATAATATATATATATATATATATATATATATATATATATATATATTTTTTATGAATATGAAAAGAGCATAATATAAATATACAAAACACACGAATACATACAGATATAGAGAGAGCAAGAGAGAGAGTGGGGGAGGGGGGGGAAGAGAGAGAGAGAGAGAGAGAGGGAGAGGGAGAGGGAGAGGGAGAGGGAGAGGGAGAGGGGAGTTGGTGTAGGGGATGAGGAGAAGGTGGAAAGCAGATGATAGACGGATGGAGGTATATCAAGAACCCCCTTCCCCTTTCCCCTCTTTTTCTCTCCATCGTCAACACATTCCTGTAACTATAGAGCTACATTTGGCTAAGTCTACTAGCTTACTGGCACAGTGAGTATTCTATAGATGCGATCAAAATTTGAGAAAAAAACCTGAATCACAGCTAGTTGTAGGGTAAGCCAGTAACAGTACATGAAAATGTAAGTTCATTCTTTTGTACAAACAACCCCCGCTGTCCTTCCGCACATTTTCTATTGCTCATTGGTACAACCATGGAATAGAACCAGACATTGAACGCGCCTGGAACACGTGCTAGGATTGGAGTATGTGTAAAAAAGGCCTCTTATTGGGGACCCGAAAGTGACACCGTGTTTCCGATAGGTCACACACATGCTATTGCAGAGAATGATCTACAGTACGCACAACCATTGCCCCTCCCCTCCCCAGTGGACCAATCGTGGGATGCTTGGATTAAAGTCGTTCGTAGATAGTTAAAAATGGGGAAGGTATACATACCACATATCACCGCACATCGCTAAATATCACCCCCATGTCACTAAATACCAACGCACATTGCAAAATATCACCGCACATCACTGATATCACCGCATATCACCAATCACCAATCTGACTCTCTCTTTGTCTGTGTTTCTCTCTTTTTCTCTATGTCCGTGTGCATCTCTCTCTCTCTCTCTCTCTCTCTCTCTCTCTCTCTCTCTCTCTCTCTCTCTCTCTCTCTCTCTCTCTCTCTCTCTCTCTCTCTCTTTCTGTCTGTTACATCAGTAAATGACGAAAGAACAAGAAATGCCTTCTAAAAGCTATTTATTTATAAAACTCCCCCCCTCCCTCCCCATCTCTCTCTTCCTCTCTCTCTCTCTCTCCCTTTCTCCAGTTTCTCTCTCTCTCTCTCTCTCTCTCTCTCTCTCTCTCTCTCTCTCTCTCTCTCTCTCTCTCTCTCTCTCTCCTCTTTCTCTTCCACTCTCTCCTCTCTCCCCCTTCTCTCTCACACTCTCTCTTGTTTTGTTTTCGCTCTCTCTCTCTCTCTCTCTCTCTCTCTCTCCCTCTCTTCTTTTGTTCTTTCTCTCTCTCTTTCTTTCTTTCCTTCTCTCTCTCTCTCTCTCTCTCTCTCTCTCTCTCTCTCTCTCTCTCTCTCTCTCTCTCTCTCTCTCTCTCTCTCTCTCTCTCTCTCCTTCTCTTTCTTTCTTTTCCTCTCTGAATCTGTTCGGCTTTTCTCACCTCTTCTCTCTCTCAAAACAAGGACACTCTAGTATATATATATATATATATATAAATATATATATATATATATAAATGTACATATATA
>NW_004798087.1:202079-203323 GCF_000002075.1 Aplysia californica | reverse complement strand
CGCTGTCTCAAAATGAGCAATTTGTTGGCTAAGTTACATTTAGTCCAGGGGCGGCTCGTGTGTCTAAAAAGTGGACGTGCATAATTAAGCTATCGCATGCTGAAGAAAGTCAAGGGCATAGTAGTAAATGAGACGGTGTATACTTTTAGGATCTTTGGGTTGGTGAGGGAGGACCTCGTGCTTTTATTTTCATTCTTTTTACTTGTTGCTTTGATTTCTAGAACTAAATCTGTTTGTTAGCTAAACATCAATTTCGCTCATCCTGCTTTAGAACTGAACACTCAAGTAATGACGTTCACCACTCCACTACAAAACCATTCAAAAGCACAACTCATAGGACGGTGACTTAAGTATGTCACGTTCACCTCCCTCAGGTTCACGGTCACTGAGTCACTTAAAATAGTGGCAAGATAGTGAACCAATCACAATTCACTTGAGCACCCCGCTGGATTGCTCCGGGGCTCACATAGTATTGGCAAAGAATAGCGTACGGTCTATCGCGTTTATTTTTAGACTGCCTACTATGGGCTATGTTTCGGCACTATTCGGCAGGAGCACATTTGAGGTATGCCGTCTTATTACTATTAATGTACCGCCGGGTCAGGTTACCACTGTTGAATATCCCATTGTGTTTAAATACAGCGCGTGGACTTTGGCTTGGCATAGTACTAGCATTTGCGTTTATCGCGGCCGCGATTTTTGCATTTTTCAAACCAAAAATCCCAACAAACAAAACCACTGCTAGGGAATGAAACTATATTTGAAAAAAATAAAATAAAATAAAAAGCAAAGCAAAAGAAAGCGAAGCTGTTGACTTTTACTTCTAGAAAGAAAGTTTATTTTCACTTCAGCTTCACTTTGTCTCTTTCTCACCTGTTGACGCCACGTTACTTGGTTATTGTTTACTTGAAAAATATAAGTACATGAAATGCTACATGTGTATTTCTATTGCTGGTTCTCTATTAGTTTTCCTTCTTTTTGTGTTTTAATTTGTTGGTGTATTAATTTTTTAAAAATTGTTATTGTTCTGATGTGTTTTTGTACTATTTTTTGTTTTTATATAGAGCGTAATGTTATAAAATTTGATGTTGTTCCTACCCTTAAATATATAAATGTGTTATGTTAGAGCGTGTCTCCACCGAAACAGCACACTGGCATTGTGTGTGATTTCTTAATTTACATGTAATATCTTGTAGGCCTACTTTTTCTTGAGTTACACGCGTTTAGGGTTAAAACAGCCAATC
>NW_004798087.1:200195-201979 GCF_000002075.1 Aplysia californica | reverse complement strand
CCATTCGACCACAAAACAAAAACAAACAAGGGAACAAAAACTACCATGGCGCGTGTCTAAATAACAGTGCACACTTTTGCCGGACCGGGCCTACTTACAAACAAAGGGAAATAGCACGGGGAATTTTTGCACATGCTGTAAACACTACCGTAGTGACTTTGGCGTACGCTAAGAACACTATCTCTATGCTAAATACACTACCGCTTACACGCCAGATTGACTACCCACGCCAAAAACACTATTATCATTCTTTGTCAATAAACACTACTGCGGTTGTTTTCGTGGTTTAGACATTAAGCTCAAACTATCCCAGTATTTTTAAGACCAGTAGATCTACTTTGGGCTATTATAACTAAGAGATGGCACCTGAAATGGCCCGGGGTTTAGCTTCAAATTTTTATAATCCTTTAGTTTAGCCACTATTGCGTCATTTTACCAAGCAAAAAGATATATTTCTTCTAAAATGCTTTTGAAAGGTAAATCTAGTGATTTACTATTTCTGAGAACAAATTTTGAATTAAAATTGCATTTTCCTCGAAATCATGATATTCTTCTGTACATTTAATGCTTTTAAAGTATGAAGTTTGTGAATGGATTTAAATTTAAATGAAACTTGGCAGAGATGTGGTCCAAATAAAGCTAAGCAAGATATCACATGCTTTTTGAATATATCTTATTTCTACCTAAAGTTATTGATGTTTGTAAGTAAAATAAATAGATCTAGATCTAGATCTAAGGCTTTAAAACATTTCAATGACTAATTTTTAAAAATATTTTTTTCTCCAAAAATATAAATCTACAAGATACATGTAACAGAAAAAGCTTGTGATGTCTTGACTTTTTGAGATTTAAAAAAAACATACAAAAATGGTTCATTTTCCTTTATTGCCATCGTTACCATGGCAACTGCAAGATTCATCCACAAATAGACGATTGCAAATTACTCACAATACGATCCTTAATAGTATGAGTGGTTTTTGAAGTCTCTAGTAGTGAATTCGGCGTGAGAAGCCGAAAATAGTGGGGTTTGTGTGATTGTATAATATTATATTGCCTGAGGCTAAGAATATACGTACATCTGGTGGTTGATCTAGATCTAGATCTAGTGTTTTTTGAGGGACAGTAGTTTATTTAGCGTGATCATTGATCAAGATAGATCTAGTTTTTAAAAAAAATAGATCTAGATCTACTGGAATAGTAATTTTTGCTTGAAAGAGAGTGAACTCATTGATATACTTAGATCTAGATCTAGCTAGAAATAGTGATTTTGACGTGAAGGCCTCTGCTATAAAAACAAACGATAGTGGATTTTGCGTGATGGTAGTGAATGTACTTTACGTACATCTGATGGTAGTGTTTTTTGCGAAACAGTAGTTTATAAAATAGCGTGAAGGTCTGTGCTATAAACGCTACTAGATCTACTAGTGCTTTCAGCGTTGCCAATATGACTATGGTAGTGTTTCTTGCATAGAGTGATTTTGGCTTATTACACCGGCATGGACTGTAAAATGATAGGTCTAATTTTAGGGATTTCGCGTAATCACTAGAAATTTCAGCGATTACGTGAAACCATGGCGTTCTTTACCTACAGGCCTTCCCAACGTACGGCTGGGGTCTCCGACTGGGGACCTACGGTGTTTTCTGTAAGGGAGGCAGCTGGTACAAGAAACGATGCAGTGTACCCACCCGCTAGCGGCGTGGCGAAACTGGAGGGCTGACTGTAGCCTCGGTGTGCATGCGGCTATGCACGCAACGCAAGGCAAATGGTAGAGAAACACCCCCCC
>NW_004798087.1:199311-200095 GCF_000002075.1 Aplysia californica | reverse complement strand
ATGAAGTTACCTCTATCGACATGAAGTTACCTCTATCGACGTGAAGTTACCTCTATCGACATGAAGTTACCTCTATCGACGTGAAGTTACCTCTATCGACATGAAGTTACCTCTATCGACAACTTGCTGTATACGTCGTCACAGAGAGATGGAAGCTTGGAAATTAATGGCAACTTTTATGGCAACTTTTATGGCAACTTTTATGGCAACTTTTATGGCAACTTTTGCCATTTTTGTGGCAACTTTTGGACAACAAAATGGCAACAAACGCAGATGCTAGATAGTAGATGTTTTACGGCGCTATAGACACAGAAATGACAGTTACTGCGCCAGCGAGGACCTTGTTTTGATAGAATATTTGGCTAGTGTTTCTTTCTGACTATTATTGTGGGTGCTTTACGGAATAGAACATTTTTAAAAATTGGGCGGCACAGGACGAACCGCGCCTGGGTTTGTCATTTCTTTGAGTGATCCTGTGTAGACATCTAAAGAGAGGCCCTAAAAGAAGAAAAAAGCCATTTTTTATTACTGGATCAAGATTTTTTCAAAAATTGTTTCGTCGCTGACCTGCAGAAGTGCCATGAGAAGTTTGGTGGGCCGTGGGGAATTTGTAAATGAGCGAAAAGTTTGGTGGGCCTTGGGGAATTTGTAAATGAGCGAAAAGTTTGGTGGGCCTTGGGGAATTTGTAAATGAGCGAGAAGTTTGGTGGGCCTTGGGGAATTTGTAAATGAGCGAGAAGTTTGGTGGGCCTTGGGGAATTTGTAAATGAGCGAGAAGTTTGGT
>NW_004798087.1:194979-199211 GCF_000002075.1 Aplysia californica | reverse complement strand
TGGGGGGGGGGGGTCACTCTCAGTTGCCCGTAGCCGAGAACAGACCGGACTGTCGCCCGTTTGTGAAACATCTATTTTTAGAACGCACGTCCTGATGTGTGTTTTTCCCGGCACAGATGATCTGTCTTGACCGAGAACCTGGAACTGTTGACGTTGTACTCCTCTCCTCCACACCACACGTTCACGGTCGCCAAAGACACAACCGTGAAAACTTGACACACTTCACACACTTGACACACTTGACACACTTCACACACTTGGCACACTTCACACACTTGACACACTTGACACACATCTACAGCTATTATTCCTCTCCTGCACACCACACGTTAACGGTCGCCAAAGACACACGATTCAAGATGCGAGGTGAGTAATTTTCGAGACTCACGTGGAGCACGTGGAGACGTCTAGACAGCCGGGGGATGAAGTCTACAAGCTTACACTGAAATGTGGGGGCAGGGTGGTGACGCTGTCTCAAAATGAGCAATTTGTTGGCTAAGTTACATTTAGTCCAGGGGCGGCTCGTGTGTCTAAAGTGGACGTGCATAATTAAGCTATCGCATGCTGAAGAAAGTCAAGGGCATAGTAGTAAATGAGACGGTGTATACTTTTAGGATCTTTGGGTTCTTTTTACTTGTTTTGATTTCTATAACTAAATCTGTTTGTTAGCTAAACATCAATTTCGCTCATCCTGCATTAGAACTGAACACTCGAGTAATAACTTTCACCACTCCACTACAAAACTATTCAAAGGCACAACTCATAGGACGGTGACTTAAGTAGGCCTATGTCACGTTCACCTCCCTCAGGTTCACGGTCACTGAGTCACTTAAAATAGTGGCAAGATAGTGAACCAATCACAATTCACTTGAGCACTCCGCTGGATTGCTCCGGGGCTCACATAATATTGGCAAAGAAAAGCGTACGGTCTATCGCGTTTATTTTTAGACTGCCTACTCTGGGCTATGTTTCGGCACTATTCGGCAGGAGCACATTTGAGATGTGCCGTCTTATTACTATTAATGTACCTCCGGGTCAGGTTACCACTGTTGAATATCCCACTGTGCGTGGACTCTGGCTTGGCTGTACTAGCATCTGCGTTTATCGCGGCCGAGATTTTTGGCAGTTTTTAATCGCGATTTTTGCATTTTTCAAACCAAAAATCCCAACAAACAAACAAAACCACTGCTAGGGAATAAAACTATATTTTAGAAAAAGAACAGAAAAAAAGAAAGGAAAAGAAAGCGAACCTGTTGACTTTTACTTTAAGAAAGAAAGTTTATTTTCACTTCAGCTTCACTTTGTCTCTTTCTCACCTGTTGACTTTTACTTCTAGAAAGAAAGTTTATTTTCACTTCAGCTTCACTTTGTCTCTTTCTCAGTTGTTGACGCCACGTTGATTGGTTATTTTTGACTTGAAGAATATAATTTCATGACATACTACATGTGTATTTCTATTGCTGTTTCTCTACTAGTTTTCTTTCTTTTTGTGTTTTAATTTGTTGGTGTATTAATTTTTTTTAAATTGTTATTGTTCTGATGTGTTGTTGTACTATTTTTTGTTTTTATATAGAGCGTAATGTTATTAAATTTGATGTTGTTCCTACCCTTAAATATATAAATGTGTTATGTTAGAGCGTGTCTCCACCGAAACAGCACACTGGCATTGTGTGTGATTTCTTAATTTACATGTAATATCTTGTAGGCCTACTTTTTCTTGAGTTACACGCGTTTAGGGTTAAAACAGCCAATCTTCGGATAGCTGGACACACGCCCTTATTTGTTAATTTCAGCGGGTGTTTATGTGCTGTTCTAATTTTGATTTGATTCAGTTGTGAAACCTTTATTGTTCACGTTTTGACACTCTGTGTGGCTACCAATGATCTTCTGGATTCTGCACAAGAAATTGTGATGCGGCCTTAGATGAAGTTACCTCTATCGACATGAAGTTACCTCTATCGACATGAAGTTACCTCTATCGACAACTTGCTATATACGTCGTCACAGAGAGATGGAAGCTTGGAAATTAATGTAGATATCTAGAGGCTCCATTAGAACATGAAATCAATACTCAACAACAATAATGATGAATATTATCTATTTTAAAGAAACACCAAACCATATCAGATGAGGGGAGAGGGTAGGTAGGGTGGACAAGAGTTTGAGTCTTGTTAGATAGAACTATACTCGGTTTAATTCTTTTGTTGTAGTCTTCACCTAAGATCCCACAATCAATAATTCCGGTTCACTTAAGATTCTGCTGTTAAAAAATAAACCAAACAAAGCAACAACAAATTTTACTACACAAGAGTCATCACTAAGATAAATTACCCCCCCCCCCCCCCCCCAGAGGGGAATAAGGGACTAAAAACGCTGCTCTCCATATCATACTTTACTGAAGAAAAAAACCACAACCCTTCAAAGGTCATCCACGCTCATGCACGCGATCACACCTCCAAAGGTGCTGTTATCTCTTTTTAAAAAAAATATTTAAAACATTGTGCGCTCCACTTTGTGAAAACCAGGAAACAAAATTATTGTGCGCAATAATATTATTTATAGACCAAGACATACTGTTAGCAATTAGATAAAGCTGGCATCGACCCTCTGTTGTGTTCGATATTCCTTACACATAAAGTTAGTTATGGCACACGCCTAGAATCATGCAATCTTAATATCTTAAATTCAGTTTAAAAGTATATTTTTTATCCATTTCTTATAATGAGATATTTTAGCATCTTGAAAGATTATCTTTATAAGTTGGAATGTTTGATAATTTTATGTTACTCGGACAAGTTTTCTTCTTATTTTACACATATTTTTTATTTTCAAACTAGATTTTAACATAAAACTCTTTAAGAATTGAACAGTCCGTATCACACACATAATTTTTTTTCTCCCTGTCATTATCCGTCAGCCCGTCAGTTGATCACAATCTCTCTCTCTCTCTCTCTCTCTCTCTCTCTCTCTCTCTCTCTCTCTCTCTCTCTCTCTCTCTCTTTCTCTCTCTCTCTCTCTCGCTCTCTCTCTCTCTCTGTCTGTCTGTCTGTCTGTCTGTCTGTCTGTCTGTCTGTCTGTCTGTCTGTCTGTCTGTCTGTCTGTCTGTCTCACTCACTCACTCTTTCTCTCTCTCTCTCTCTCTCTCTCTCTCTCTCTCTCTCTCTCTCTCTCTCTCTCTCTCTCTTTTATTTAATTTTTCCCCATTCTCCTTCGTCTCTTCCCAAGGCCCGCCCCTCCTCTTTCATCCCAGCCCCATCCCCTCTTCCTTGCGTGCATTCCCCCACCCCGGCCAACCCCCACAACGTGGCCCAGCCCGATAAGATTCTATATAAAGAAAGGGTGACCTTATTTAGGCCACATATGGCCTAAATAAGCTAAACCCCCCTCCTTTGCCTTATTTAGGCCACAGGTGGCCTAAATAAGCTAAACCCCCCCCCTCCCTTACCTTATTTAGGCCACACCTTTATACAAAGTCACAGAAATATTCCTTTTGTGTTTATTGAGGTACAGTGCAGGGTGATTTTACCTGCAAGGATAATTGGACAAAATGGGCAAAATTTTTATTGCTAATGGTCATATTTAGACAAATCCTATATCATTGTCTTTTTTTTTCTTAACTGCTCATGGTTATTAAAGAGTAAGCCAACTAGGTAGTAATTTCGGATTCCTAATACTAATATTATGGGCATTCTTAAAATTTTTTAACTTGTTTTTAGCGCTTTTCTCAACGTAAAACGGATTCCGTAAAAAAACAATGACCTTATCTTTCTTTTTCAAAGTATTGTGCATATATTTGTGTGAAACTATATATTCTATGCTTTCATGTACATGAAAAAAGCTAATAAAGGCAAGCAAAATGTTCTTCAGAGACATAGATCTAGTAGTAGGCCCACTGAATTTTTGTTATAAACCGGGAAAGATGACCTGAAAAAAACAAAATGATTTTATGATCTTCACTTGCACTTGCAATTTTTTGGATAAATTATAGTCTACCTCATTGTCTTTTTTTCCCATCATTTTTCTTCACTATTCATGACAACTGGCATGTATTGTTTTCAGTTATTATCAAGAAAGTGGATAGGCGGACTACGGGGTCTATCTAGCCAAAAGGATAGGTGGACCCCGGGGTCTACCTAACAAAATGCTAGGATTTAGGATGTGAACCCTGGAGTCAGCGTAGTGAAATAAGTAGATCTCAGTTTATTTGATAATAGGACTGGCGGAGCCCGTGG
>NW_004798087.1:193685-194792 GCF_000002075.1 Aplysia californica | reverse complement strand
TTAAGTAGTAAAAAATTAAGGATCATATATAGTAAAAAATGAAGGTTCAGATGGGTCGAGATGGTGTTCGAAATAACTCCCCCTCCCCTCCCCTCAAAAAGTTCCAGATGGAAACTGTTCGTGTTCCATATCCTCCCGCCCAAAATGGTTGTTAGTTTTTTGTATTGTTTTATGGTGAAAAGGCTTTTGGTTTATCTTGAAGTTCATTAGTGTTTGTTGTGTGTTGGTTGGGAGGGGTGGGGGTGAGCACAGGATGTGTCGAAAACAGATCGATGTTCCGCGGGTGGATTAAATGGATTGTTTGTTGTTACAGCATATGTGTCATCTATTGGTTTTTTGTTTTCTGTTATGCCGAAGACTTTTTGCTTATTTTTAAGTTGATTGGGGTTTGTTGTGTGTTGGTGGTGAGGGGTGCGGGTGAGCACAGGTCGTGTTGAGAGTCTCGAAAACAGATCGATGTTAAGCTTATTAGGTACATTAGGGAATACAAGCTTTGGTAGTGTTTAGTGAGTTGAACTTTGAACGTTTTAAATTATTGGTGAAGAAGGCGTTGGTAGTGTTTAGTGAGGTGAACTTTGAAATGTTATTGGAAATTAAACTGTTGGTAGTGTTTAGTGAGCTGAACGAAGAAAGTTTATTGGTAAAGAAGGTGTTGGTAGTGTTTAGTGAGCTGAACTTTGAAAGTTTTATTGCTAAAGAAGGGATTGGTACTGTTTAGTGAGTTAACTAAGAAAGTTCTATTGCTAGTGAAGGCATTGGTAGTGTTTAGTGAACTGAACTTAAGACATGTAATTGGTAATAAAGGTGTTGGTAGTATGGTAGGGTTTAGTGAGGTGAATTTAGACAGTTTACTGGTAAAGAAGGCATTGGTAGTGTTTAGTGAGTTGATCTTAGAAAGTGTTATTGGTAAAGAAGTCGTTGGTAGTGTTTAGTAAGCTGAATTTAGAAAGTTTTATTGGTAAAGAAGGCATTGGTAGTGTTTAGTGAGTTGATCTTAGAAAGTGTTATTGGTAAAGAAGTCGTTGGTAGTGTTTAGTAAGCTGAATTTAGAAAGTTTTATTGGTAAAGAAGGCATTGGTAGTGTTTAGTGAGTTGATCTTAGAAAGT
>NW_004798087.1:191821-192989 GCF_000002075.1 Aplysia californica | reverse complement strand
CTGTACTAAATGAGAAAGGTGCACCATTATGAAAGTGGAAGGAACTCAGTTGCCTGAAAAGGGTAGTTTGAGCATGTGTGGCCTAAATAAGCTAAACCCCTCTCCCTTACCTTATTTAGGCCACAGTCCACTGTGGCCTAAATAAGCTAAACCCCCCCTCCCTTACCTTATTTAGGCCATATGTGGCCTAAATAAGCACTCCCATAAAGAAACGCCACAGTTCGTGATTTAGCCCACAGTCGGCCGCCATATTTGATCCCCACCGCGGCGTACTGCTCGCGGCGCCGCGAAGAGAGAGAGGAGGCTCCATTAGTTCTAAACTCCTTGGACAAACCACATAGACAAACCACATAGACAAATCACATGGACAAACCACATAGACAAACCACGTGCTGTAGTGCTGTAGACAGCTACTGTCCACCTGTTTCGACAGCCTTCGTTCAAGCCAATCAAACCCAGGCGAGCCACGCCCACGACGTCACCAGACGTCACCAAAAATCGTGCTATTGTCGTCACCGCGCGCGGTACAAAGCCCCCAAATCCCAAGTCCCAGTAGCCAGTTGCCAGTTGCCAGCCATGTGAGCAGGAGTGTCCCCCCTTTAGATAGTACAATGGACTTGTCCTTGCGTCGTAAGTTGATGTCAGCGTATTCCATTGTCGTTGCTGGAGGTGAAACAAGTCCGTGTGATCAGTTGTTGTCGATTTACTGGCGTAACTTTTGAGGTGCCAGTTCTAATATTGCGTACATTTTGTTGTATTGGAATAGCATTATTATTGGACGATATGTCAATGTACAAATTACGCCAGCATATTTGTAAAAACTGTGTGTTATTTCGTGCTTCTCAAAGATTTGGGCTTTGAGGTTCCAGGTTTTGGAAAGTCTCCCTTGCCCCTTGTGCCAGCCAATCCCAAACCCAAATCGCACTCCCCCCCGTCCTAGGCGCTAGACTAATTATCTACATTGCTTTCTTTATTTGTATTTATTCTTCAGATAGCATCATTACCTTTACTCTTTTATGTATTATACAAATAGCCTTGTTATCTTTATTCTTTTTTATTCTTCAGATAGCACTGTTATCTTTATTTTTTATTTTTTATAGAAATAGCAATATTTTGTTTATTCTTATTTTTTGTTCAGATAGCATTATTATATCTATCTTTGTTATTT
>NW_004798087.1:188417-191397 GCF_000002075.1 Aplysia californica | reverse complement strand
ACGTAGCTTTTTTGAAAGCATCCGAGCTAAGGGATGAATGGAGAACCATGATCGCCGATGTCTGTCGCAGATCTGGCACTGGATGATGGTGATGATTTAATACAAATAACATTATTATCGTTCTTCCTATGTATTATTCAGATAGCATCATTATCTTTATATTTGATGAATTATACATATAATCTAGCACTTTTATGTTTATTTTTAATTATTGTTCAGATAGTATGATTATCTTTATTCTTATTTATGACACATATGTTCCATTGTTATAAACCGTAACCCTCCCCGTCTGGTTGTGCGAAGCAGGAGCCACTAGAGCAGATTATACACACACTTCTAGCGGATTATCCACACACTTCTAAATCCGGATTAACGACCATGGACCAGAGCTATATCTTTGTGTCCCCCCCTCCCCCCTCCACTCCCTCTGTAACAAAGTGAAGCCAGAGGGCTCGTGGCTCGTAAATACCAGGTGAAACTAGTACCCTGGACGCCGCTACTGGCGGGAGGAGCGTAATTACAACTCGTATTGTTGGACACACCACTGTCCAGGTTGGCATCTCGCTGCCACCCGCGCGAGAAGCGTAATTACCAACTGGACGCCACCAGCCAGGGCGGCCTCCCGTAGGACAGGGAACCTTAGAGTGGGGCGTATCTAGAACACCTTGCTGCCCCAAAATCCCTAATGTGTAAGATGAGGTAGAACGATATGTATATATGGAGGAGCGTCTCTTACGCGTTAATTGTAGACGTGGGAGAGTGCACAAAGATTTGGAGCGTTCAAAGCCCATACGTTCTTGGGAACTGGGGAAAGAAGATACAACCATCCAGAAGGTACCCATTGAAGTCTGGATGATCAAAGTGGGATCATTACGACGCTGCGGCCTTATATACCGAGGGTCCGAAGATTTAGCAGAGTCGAACGCAGATCAGATTTAGGAGAGACTAGCGTAGACTAGAGTACTGAGAGGACATAGAGGTAGGAGCTAGACCAGGTTAGGCGAAGGGTAGTGACAATATTCTTGTACACTGCTAGATAGTCGTCTGTTGGACAAATGTTATAACCAGTGTTTCAGGAAATAGTAGTTACCCTTCTGTAGATTATAGGTCCTCGAAGATAGTAGCATGTTTTGTAAACGTCATACATTTCATTGTTGTTGATGATTAAATATATTCAAAAATATTACAGCGTGAAGTTTTCTTGTCATCTTTGACATAACCTAAACGACCACGTGTCAGAGTGGTGGAACCAGTATAAGTACAACAACTCCTTTTTAATACTGTTACTGTTACTGTTACTGTGTTACATACCAAGCTCGATTTGGTGCCGTGACCAGGATCTCCGGTTTTGTTACGGAGTTTAGTTTAGCTGTAATTTAGAGTAGGAAGAACAGAGATTGCCTTGCAAAAAAGTCAGCTCTATGCCCATTTGCTGACCGTCCTGTTGCTGATCGAGGCCTGTTGCTGATCGTGGCCTGTTGCTGATTGTGGCCTGTTGCTGATCGTGGCCTGTTGCTGTCCTGTTGCTGATCGTGGCCTGTTGCTGATTATGGCCTGTTGCTGTCCTGTTACTGTCCTGTTCATGTCCTGTTGCTGATCGTGGCCTGTTGCTGTCCTGTTGCTGATCGTGGCCTGTTGCTGATCGTGGCCTGTTGCTGTCCTGTTGCTGATCGTGGCCTGTTGCTGATCGTGGCCTGTTGCTGTCCTGTTACTGCCCTGTTGCTGTCCTGTTGCTGATCGTGGCCTGTTGCTGTCCTGTTACTGCCCTGTTGCTGTCCTGCTGCTGATCGTGGCCTGTTGCTGATCGTGGCCCGTTGCTGTCCTGTTACTGTCCTGTTGCTGATCGTGGCCTGTTGCTGATCGTGGCCTGTTGCTGTCCTGTTACTGTCCTGTTGCTGTCCTGTTGCTGATCGTGGCCTGTTGCTGTCCTGTTGCTGATCGTGGCCTGTTGCTGTCCTGTTGCTGATCGTGGCCTGTTGCTGTCCTGTTGCTGATCGTGGCCTGTTGCTGATCGTGGCCTGTTGCTGTCCTGTTGCTGATTGTGGCCTGTTGCTGGCCTGTTGCTGGCCTGTTGCTGACGAAGACAACTTGACGCCATGATTGCTGAACCGCCCGGGGACATCTCCAGCTGATCTACGTCGAGAAAACAATAAGTCTGACCGTTCTATTCCTGCCTTATTTTGAGCTTTGCGTAGTCAAATTAATCCCGTCCTGTGTATTGTTGCATTGAATCATGGCAGCCCCTGACCCCCAAGCTTTACCTGACCCCATGCTAAATAATGTCCCAAACCCCAACCCTGAGGCCCCTCAAGACATGACAGCTCAGCTAAGTTCAACTATAGGGAAGGGTAAAATAAAAACAACAAACAGACAAACAAACAAACAAACAAACAAACCAACAACCTAATGGAAACTTTCTCCGGCGGAAAAGCTAGAGGAAAGGACGTAATTATTCGTGAATGCCACGACCAAAATAGAACAGCGAAAAGGCAAAACACGATGAAAGAGAAAAAGAGAATAGCCTGGCAGCCCCGGTAACAACTGTTAGGGACAAAGACAAAAACATAAGGGCCTTATTACAGGCGATTGCTGGTGTTGTTGATCAAGTCTTTAGGTACAGGAAGAAGAGGGGGCGTTGTCAACTGACAGGTGACTTTTTACTCGTCCGCTCAGATGGGGGAATCCTTGTAAGTGAGTCCAGTAAAAACTACCACCAATGCTACTCCACCCAGTGTATCCAAGTATATTGCTTCTCTTCCACAACTCTGCACTGTTTCAGTTGACCCTTACGTCTCCACATTCATTTAGATATAGTTGTTTCCTGATAAAGCAACATTTGTCCCTTCCCTTGCTCGTCTCAATCTGTGTTGCACCAAAATGTAAGAACCCCTCCTTTACCAAACAGCCGACTTTCCCCCATCTGACCCCCTCCCTGGCCGAGCAGCCGACTTTCCCCCATCTGACCCCCTCCCTGACCAAA
>NW_004798087.1:186454-187717 GCF_000002075.1 Aplysia californica | reverse complement strand
AAACAGCCGACTTTCCCCCATCTGATCCCCTCCCTGACCAAACAGCCCACTTTCCCCCATCTGATCCCCTCCCTGACCAAACAGCCGACTTTCCCCCATCTGATCCCCTCCCTGACCAAACAGCCGACTTTCCCCCATCTGATCCCCTCCCTGACCAAACAGCCCACTTTACCCCATCTGATCCCCTCCCTGACCAAACAAAAAGGAAGGAGACAAATGGGTAGATAAACTATATAAGACGAAAGTTTACGACAGAGGGTCAGAAATTCTCCACTTGGGTTTGATGTCAAATAGACATGGTAGTTCTCCTTGCTGTGATTCTACTCTATGTGTTATAGGGATGTAGTCTAGAATGTTCTATGTGAGCTCAGTAGGCAGGTTAGTTCTGGCAGACGAGCAGGTAACTCGCCAGACGACGTCGTTGTCTCAATGGTCGACCTGGAGTCCCAAACTGACGTCGATCAAGCACTTAGCCCTCCAGGCAAGGACGATCGACACCACCAGCTATCATCGTCTCCAGATCTTTAAACATCTGTCCTTAAATGACACTTTGTATGGTCGTTGGTAGAACGTTCCACCTAAAGATGACTGCCGTGCGACTGTGGACAACGCTTCTCTTCTCACCCAGAACTGTAACCAGATGGCTATTGATACCATACTTACATTACTTATTGTTGTGTCATGTGGAGTTATGATGCAGGATGTGGGTGCGCCCTATGTGTGAAGGGGAACGCATGCGCGAAGATAACGAGACCAGCATGCCTTGACTGTATATTATCAAACTTTGAATTGATTTCTTGTTTTTGTATTTTAAGAAAAATTATATAATGTGTATGCAATTATTTCTTTGAGTAAAGGAGATTGAACTGTATTGATCCATATATATGCGGAAAGTATAATTTGGTCGCCCCAGGTGGGCGAAGTTGTCTGATTCCTTTCAGACCGGAAGGTTGATACTGTGTCTATGGTGAGGTTGTGCCAAGAGCTGTTGGCATAGAAAGAGTAACGTTCTGATATGTAATGGGTTGGTCGACTACCAAGGTTAAGTAGTATGCCTAATCTGTCGCGCTGAAAGCGAATTTTTTTTGTCTGGACTCTTTTCCGTGACCAGATGGCCCGTGCTACGGTAGACTGACTTACAGTTTTGTTGCGAGGTGGTAGTTCCGCAGAGACCATGATAATCTGAAGAATGATGACTTGATAAAGTATGTTGGACCGTTGGACACACTCCCTCCCCTCCCTCCACTCCCTCTCCTCCCTCCA
>NW_004798087.1:180093-183850 GCF_000002075.1 Aplysia californica | reverse complement strand
TGTGTGCTCAGCCTCACTCTCAGGTTCACTGACCTCACTGACCTCTTCCCTCACTGGACCGCCCCCTGGCCTCGCCACACTGACCCCCGTGATCCCCGTGACCCCCGTGACCTCCCTGACCCCCGTGACCCCCGTGACCTCGGTCCGTACCGCCGCCAGTTCCTGCAGTGGGACCTGTTCCAGCGGCCGGGGGTGGGGGCGGAGAGCGGGGGAGTGGGCAGTGGCTACTTGATCTACCGCTGTGACTCCGGCCACATGTCCGTGTGCGGGGGGTGGGCGGACCGGCTCAAGGGGGCCATGGTTGGGTACCTCATCGCCAACCTGACGGGCCGGAGGTTCAAAGCGGAGTTCCTCAAACCCAAGTGTGACATGTTGCAGTACCTGGTCCCTAACCGCGTCAACTGGAGCCTCCCGGTGAGCCCCGCCCCGCGGCCCGCAGACTTCGTGGTCGCCAAACACGTGGACGACCACCACTTCAAGAACAACATGCACACCACCAACTTCACCCACCTGTTCCCCCCTCACCCCCGCTACGTCTACTTCCAGGGGAACCTGGACTACATCAGCGGACTCCGGAGGTCTGCGCTCTACGCCCGCCACTTGTCCTGGATGCAGCCACTCAGCTCAGCGGACGTCTATGCCGCTCTCTACAAGCGCCTGTTCCGCCTCTCGCCTCGCCTACACGTGCGCCTACAGAACTTCCTGCGTGAGGCTCTGCCCGCCCCCGCGGGCCGCCTGGTGTGCGTGCACGTGCGCGTGGGCCGGAACCCGTCCATCCGGGAGGACACGGAGGTGAGGAACTCTGTGGACAACTTGCCCAAAGTCTGGCGGTTTGTCCAGAGCCAGGCGCGCGCCCCCTGGGACCGGGTGTTCGTCATGAGTGACGCGCAGGCCGTGCTGGACGCAGCCACACGACAGAGTTTCCTCGACCAGCTGCTCACCATCCCGGGCAAGATCGTGCACGTGGACAAGACGGCAGCTCACGGGCAGGAAGAGGCGTGTCTGGGGCTGGAGAAAGTGATCCTGGAGCAGCACGTGCTGATGAACTGTGACGTGCTGGTGAGGGGACACAGCGGACTCAGCATTATCGCCTCCATGGTGCGCGCCACCGACAAAGACCTCTTCTGCCTGCGGAGAAACGGCGACATTGTGCCCTGCCCCAGAGGCGACTTTTCCACCTTTCTCTAGTGTCTCCTCACACAAACACGACTTTTCCACCTGTCTCTAGTGTCTCCTCACACAAACACGACTTTTCCACCTGTCTCTAGTGTCTCCTCACACAAACACGACTTTTCCACCTCTCTCTAGTGTCTCCTCACACAAACACGACTTTTCCACCTTTCTCTAGTGTCTCCTCATGCAGAAACGACTTTCTTACATTAGGCCTACCACTTTTCAGAAACACTTAAACCTTCACAAACATGTTTCCCTGTCAGAAAAAGAACATTTGTAGGAGCAAAAAGAATGAAGCTCACTTCAAATCATACAGAAATATTGGTGACCTGTCTCCTGTATATTCCATAGACCAAACAAAATGTCCGTAAGGCCGGCCGCACATAGAACATGTAGTGAAACGCGTCATGGGAAACGCGTCATGGGAAACGCGTACTGGGAAACTAGAAACGTCAGGCAATCACCTAGGACCGGCGTGTGGTGAAATGCGAAGTGAGAAAAAACAGCAATTCAGACGTAGGCCTACATGATACTACATGATACAACATGATACTACATGATACTACATGATACTACATGATACTACATGATACTACATGATACTACATGATACTACATGATACTACATGATTCAGTGGACAAAATGGACTCGCCAGATGAAGACACACTGGTGATCATAGCTCTGCTGAGAAAGCGCAGAAAAAGAAGAATGCGCAGTTTATGGTCGCGAGAGTATTTCCTTTGGAGACATACAGGAGGAGACGACACAAGAATCTTTTGTTCCTGTCAGGAAAAAAAAGGGATGATGGACTCTTTCAATTCTTTGAGAATGTCATATAGGACATACGAGGGACTGAACTCTGGTGCTTCCATTTCTACCAGCTATTGGGCCCTCTGGTCTCTGTGCTTGTAGTCTCGATGTGTAGGGTCACACATCATTGGCTTGGCTTGCACTATCTCAGTTGGCTCTTCTCATACATGCGACGCCGATGAGTTCATAGAAAGAGTAGAGAAATTCCTTGAAAGAGTAAAAAAAATGGATGGGGCAAAACAAATTAATGCTGATCGAAGAAAACACACCGTTCTATTTGGGAGTTCAAAAAACCTTAATGATGTTAATAGAAGCCAGTTAGAAAGTGAAAATACAAGTTCTCCTTTTCCATAAAGGTCAAGAATCGAGCATATCCTTTTCCATAAAGGTCAAGAATCTAGCATATCCTTTTCCAACGAGGTCAAGAATCTAGCATATCCTTTTCCAACGAGGTCAAGAATCTAGGTATCTTTTTAAATGTATGTCCTTGAACAAGCAAGTAAATCATGTTCTTCGATGTATGTACCTTGGTCTCAGGAGAATTCGTAAGACAAGGCACCTTATCCCAACCGATGCTGCATGCATGCTCTCTGTCTCTCGTGTCTTGTCAAAACTTGACTACTGTCATTCTGTTCAGTCTGGTATTTCGTGTGAACGAATGAGGAAGCTGGAAGTGGTCCAAAATAACACCACAAGACTAGTGCTGAAGAAAAAGGAGAAAGATCCTGCATAAAAAATGTTAAAAGCTCTGCATTGGCTTCCAATTGATGACAAGAATCCAGTATAAAGTTTCTACCATCTGTTTTTACAAATGTCTTAACGATAAAGCACCACCCTAGCTTTTAACACCGTTTCCATCTCGTCAGTTACGGTCATCCACAGATGTAACAAAATTGAGAGCCCTTTGAGTGGAATTAGGATCTTTTGGTGAGAAAAGTTTCTCTTAAACACCTTGCCTCAGGATCTCAGAGAAATAACAAATTTTGATACGTTGAAGCGATTGCTCAAGTTATAGTGTGTTAGTAAGTGATTTTGTTCTTGTTGTTGTTGTTGTATTAGTTGATGTATGGTTGTGAAAGTTCTTCTGTATGAAGCTGAACTGGTTTTTCTTGTTTCTGTGAAATATTTGTTTGTGTGTGGACGATTCTGTGATTGGTGGAAAGTGCTCAGAGCTTATACTAGTATGTGATAGGGCGCTATATAAAAGAAATCTATTATTATTATTATTATTATTATTATTATTATTATTATTATTATTATTATTATTATTATTATTATTATTATTATTATTATTATTATTATATTTTTATTACTAATTTTCTATAACTATAATCGTCAATTCTGATAGACCAATGCTTACTTCTGGCTGATACAGCGATCAACGGAGACCTGGGATAGACAGCCCCACATTTATAGTTCGGCGACTCTTGTGTTGACATGGAAACTGCGCAGTATTTTTATAATCTTTGGAATTAAGATTTATAACCGATCTTTTACGCGAAGACTTTGCTAATTTTGGTACGCTGATTCCGAATATTACAATATTTTTTCAAAATAAAAATGTTGAAGGAAATTTTGTTATCCCAATTTTGTTCCCCGCCCAATGAAAACGTGAGAGGAGGCCGGCGGGAGTCGGCTGTCGCCGTGGCTTGCTGGAGTCCTCGTCACTGGCCAAACGTCACACACAAAACATGAACATGTTCATTTCACCTCAACGTGTGCTCAAACACATTTCACCTTACCACTTTCAAGACACGTCCTAGATCTATATAT
>NW_004798087.1:176843-179993 GCF_000002075.1 Aplysia californica | reverse complement strand
GCCGTAAAAATAGCCACTGCGTATTGTTTACTTTTCTCGCGTTTAATTCCGGGGGAGGACTTCCCTATCGAGCGACCACACTCTGAACTCTATGAATATTCTACTCATCGGTAGTTCCCACCCCCCTTATTTGAACCTAGATATCTAGATCTAGATCTGGATTCTAGAATAGATCTACATCGAGATCGAGATTTTTCTAGATCTAGATTTAGATCTAGATCTAGATCTAGATCTAGATCTAAATCTAGATCTATACGTTTGATGAGCGGCGAACTAAGCTAACAACTGCAAAACATCAAATTATGGTAAAATTCAGGGGGGGGGGGGGGGGGGGGGCATGCCCCTGAGGCCAAAACCGGCGAATAACAAAATTGCGGGGTTGGAACTACCGAAAAAGCGCCGATCTAGAATCTACAAATGATGAAGTGGTCGTGGTTTAATATTCTTTAACTCCTGCGCAAAGTCTTGAATCCAGTCGGGGATGCAAAGAGTTTCGTCTAAAAATCTAGATTGTAGATTCTAGTCTAGATATATCTAGATTTATTTTAGTATTGTGTTGAATGCTTTATTTTATTTGTTTCCTTAATTAGAAGGCCACTTCTATTCTCACCCGGGGTGAGAATAGTGCATGCGAGTCTTTTGGCTATTCTCACCCGGTGCGCATTCACCGTTATAGCCTAGATCTAGGCCAACAAATTTTGCGTTCACCCTAAACCACAGAATTCTACACTGTGATAACAGAAAAATTGTAGAATCCTGTGCCGTGAACAAACGTTCCATTACAACTGTAGCCTACTAAAAGCGTATAATTTTGTCTGTGGGCAGTGGAGAGAGAGAGAGAGAGAGGGAGAGAGAGAGAGAGAGAGAGAGAGAGAGAGAGAGAGAGAGAGAGAGAGAGAGAGAGAGAGAGAGAAGAGGGGAGGAGTAGATCTTGCAAGAACTTCCGGACTGGTGAGAATAGCCACTTCCTAATTAGAAACGCAGCCGAAATTAAACACGAGAAAGTAAACAATTGCTGGGTCAGTCAATGGAGAAGAGACAGTGACAGTATAAAAATAAAATATAATCTAACGATAGATCATAGATATACGCCTTAATAATACCTGTGGAAAGACAAAGAAGACTCTTTGGTAGCTCTTTGTGTACAATGTACCACACAGCAGGTGTAGACCATGATGAAAGCGATTGTTTACTTTTGACTGCAAGATGGCTAACGGAGTTTGTATCTCTAGCGGGGAACGTGTCACGTGACCTTATACAGTCTCTAGTATTATTGGGTATCTCTATGCGATAGATAATTCTAGTCTAGATCTAAAATCTAGCGATGTTGTTGGACCTGCTGGTGAAGAAGCATATGTATGTGGAAAACCTGGTACCTTGTGAATGAAAGTAAAAGCCGTTTCTTTCTTTAGGACAGTAGTTCGTTAGGGAATTCATTTCTGACCAAGATTCTAGATCAAGAGATTCGTGTCCAGACCGTGCTGAGTTTACTGTTCCTTGCAGACTTGATCTTGCCTTAAATTCAAAGTTTGAATTTTGTATGAATAGAATTTAGACTCTATCAAAGGAAGTTGCAAATGTAGATCTAGGTTAGATCTAGGAAGGAGTTCTGCAGAGGGCCGGCCGACCAACGACACAAAAGATTTTGAGTTAACCTTTTCCTAACCCTAACCCTAAATTCCTAAACTCAAGATTAATTCTTGAATAGTTTGCTCAGTACTGTACCTTGTCACAGTTAGTACCTCTAAGTACCGACCCTCTGCTGTACCTACTTGTCACAGTTAGTTCCTCTAAGTACCGACCCTCTGCTGTACCCTGTCACAGTTAGTTCCTCTAAGTACCGACCCTCTCTGTACCCTGTCACAGTTAGTACCTCTAAGTACCGACCCTCTGCTGTACCTACTTGTCACAGTTAGTACTTCTAAGTACCTACCCTCTGCTGTACCTACTTGTCACAGTTAGTTCCTCTAAGTACCGACCCTCTCTATACCCTGTCACAGTTAGTACCTCTAAGTACCGACCCTCTCTGTACCCTGTCACAGTTAGTACCTCTAAGTACCGACCCTCTGCTGTACCTACTTGTCACAGTTAGTACCTTTAAGTACCGACCCTCTCTGTACTCTGTCACAGTTAGTACCTCTAAGTACCGACCCTGTCTGTACCCTGTCACAGTTAGTACCTCTAAGTACCGACCCTCTGCTGTATCCTGTTACAGTTAGTACCTCTAAGTACCGACTCTCTGCTGTACCCTGTCACAGTTAGTACCTCTAAGTACCGACCCTCTGCTGTACCCTGTCACAGTTAGTACCTCTAAGTACCGACCCTCTGCTGTACCCTGTCACAGTTAGTACCTCTAAGTACCGACCCTCTGCTGTACCCTGTCACAGTTAGTACCTCTAAGTACCGACCCTTTCTGTACCTTGTCACAGTTAGTTCCTCTAAGTACCGACCCTCGGCTGTACCCTGTCACAGTTAGTACCTCTAAGTACCGACCCTCTCTGTACCCTGTCACAGTTAGTACCTCTAAGTACCGACCCTCTCTGTACCCTGTCACAGTTAGTACCTCAAAGTACCGACCCTCTGCTGTACCCTGTCACAGTTAGTACCTCTAAGTACCGACCCTCTCTGTACCCTGTCACAGTTAGTTCCTCTAAGTACCGACCCTCTCTGTACCTACTTGTCACAGTTAGTTCCTCTAAGTACCGACCCTCTCTGTACCCTGTCACAGTTAGTACCTCTAAGTACCGACCCTCTCTGTACCCTGTCACAGTTAGTACCTCAAAGTACCGACCCTCTGTTGTACCTACTTGTCACAGTTGGTTCCTCTAAGTACCGACCCTCTCTGTACCTTGTCACAGTTAGTACCTCTAAGTACCGACCCTCTGCTGTACCCTGTCACAGTTAGTACCTCTAAGTACCGACCCTCTCTGTACCCTGTCACAGTTAGTTCCTCTAAGTACCGACCCTCTCTGTACCTACTTGTCACAGTTAGTTCCTCTAAGTACCGACCCTCTCTGTACCCTGTCACAGTTAGTACCTCTAAGTACCGACCCTCTGCTGTACCTACTTGTCACAGTTAGTACCTCTTAGTGCCGACCCTCTGCTGTACCCTGTCACAGTTAGTACCTCTAAGTACCGACCCTCTCTGTA
>NW_004798087.1:175318-176743 GCF_000002075.1 Aplysia californica | reverse complement strand
TTTCTAGATCTAGTAAAACACAGCCACCTTTTTTTTTAGTAAATACAGGTTTTTTCATACCCATGTCGATTCCAATCGCCCTTACCAACCGTTTGTTTACACTGACCCCATTCCCCTCATAAAACACGATTTGAAATGCAAAATGTGAATAAATAATGATACGAGAACTCTTCAGAGCAGAAACCAACTAAAGTATGAATACTGCACGGGGACTGTACTCTTGAAATTCAAGTCCTTCACTTCTGCTGGGATCTGTCTTGCGAGTTCGATGGTGCTGTTGACTGTTTCTTTATTCTGTTTACCACTGCCTCAAATTGGTCTCTGTTCTGAGTATTTATTGCTTTTAAATTTGCCAAAATGAATTCAGTACTTGTGCTAAAAAGAATGGGAAAACAGGTTTAAAAAATCCCTTCGTTTTCAAGTTCAAAACAATCGTGTTCACCAGCAATGGCAATGGCATGGACATAGGATTAGCAGCAGGGTCTGTCGGTTATTGTTTACTTTTCTCGCGTTTAACTCCGGGGGAGGACTACCCTATCGAGCGACCACTCTGAACTCTATGAATATTCTACTCATCGGTAGATATCTAGTTCCCACCCCCCTTATTTGAACCTAGATATCTAGATTCTAGATCTGGATTCTAGAATAGATCTAGATCTAGATCTAATCTAGATCTAAATCTAGATCTACATCGAGATCTAGATTCTAGATTTTTCTAGATCTAGATTTTGTGCTTGTGTCTCGTTACGTTTTTGTACCCGCTCTGTGTTCCTTGAACCATAAATCTATTGTGTGCAGGCAGAGAGTGAGAGGCCTGCCGTCGTTGAGTGTGTAAACAACGAATCGTGCGGCCGGTCCCACATCCCGCGCCCTAGCGTCAGCGTAACGAGACATGTTTTGTACTGGAGAGGCGAAAAATGGTTTTACATTATTTTTGTTCTATTTGTTGTTTATTGAAGATTTAATTTAGCAAAGATCTGGTTAAGATGATCATCTGTTTCTAAAGTCTGCTTCGTAATTGGCCATATATATATATATATAATATTATATATATGCTAAAAAGAAATAGATAGCGGGTCATGAGTTATTCTCTCAAGGGACAGCACCAGGGGTGAGAATATAGGTGGCTTTAGGTTTGGGGTAGGGTTAGGTCTCTTCTTTATTGTGTTTGTTGGGGTCGTCGCTCGTTACGGAAGTCCTTCCGACTACAGTATAAAATAGGGACAAAGAGATTTAATAGAGATATGATGAGTGTTGGGAGAGGGTGTGGTGAGCTCACAAAGCTTGCCGTGCATGGCGACAGTCCTGCTCTCTTGACGGGGAGAAGCTACAGAAAAGGCCTGGACAAGACCAAAAATCGAAGAAAGATCATGATAGCAATAGGAAAGGATTTCAGAACAGCACCAAGAACAAAGAAGGAGATTA
>NW_004798087.1:173456-174522 GCF_000002075.1 Aplysia californica | reverse complement strand
GTTTGGTCTGAAATACGAATACTTTAGGAATTGCAAACTAAAGCAAATTTATTTACAATTCAGTAGACCCAATCCTTGCTGAATTCATTGAATCTGAGTTCCTCTTCATACATATATATATATATATATGTGTTGACCACTCACTATTTTAAATCCTGCTTTGGGGAACGTCGTCGCATATACATGTCTCCACCAAAAAAGTTTGATAGTTTACCGAATTTCTGACCTGATATCGTGGAATTATCAAATTCATTTGTCCAGATCCTGTTAATATTTAAGGAAATGAATCATGACCCTCTTGCCCTCTTTCAAATTTCAAATATAATAATATGATTATGTATTAATATTATATATCATGTGTGTAGGCCACACCTTTTCTTTTCTCTAGATCTGTGATATAAGTTTGTTAAATTCTGCTCTCTGAAGCAAGCTTACGTGAAAAGACGCTCACTCTGATTTGATGCTCAGAGGATGTGGGGGCTAGTTCTTTGTGTCCTCCCGTTGTCACGCGGTCAGCAGAGCCATACATTCGTCTGCTCGAATCTGTGAGTCTGCTGTACATATACTGGTGAAGTCCCACGCACTGACCCCTTGACCCATTGATCTCTTGACCTCTTGGTTCTGGAATGCTGAGAGCTGGGGCAATGCTGGAAGTCTGTGGGACGAAAGCACTGGTGGTGTCTGTGTGTGTGTGTGTGTGTGTGTGTGTGTGTGTGTGTGTGTGTGTCTGTGTCTGTGTGTGTGTCTGCGTGTGTGTGTCTGTATGTGTGTGTGTGTTTCTGTCTTTGTGTGTGTGTCTGTGTGTGTGTGCCTGTGTGTGTGTCTGTCTGTCTCTGTGTGTGTCTGTTTCTGTGTGTGTCTGTGTGTGTATGTCTATATGTGTGTCTGTGTGTGTCTATGTGGGCATATGTGTGTGCGCGTCTGTCTGTTTTTTGTTTGTTGTGTATGTGTATGTGTGATAGGAAGTAGCAGAAACCCGTAGTTTTGTTGTTCATAGATGATCAATAGAAAGGTATCTCACCAGCTTATCGCATGTGTCCGGTTCCTTTGGAGGGTGTCCATGATA
>NW_004798087.1:165453-173356 GCF_000002075.1 Aplysia californica | reverse complement strand
CCGAATAACAGATCTCACTTCTGTCCTTGACCAATTTTCCAAGTGGGTAGCCATCTTTGGAGAACTGCTGTGTTCGTTTGGTTTGTGCGATGCTCATGGTGTTCAATCGGGAAATTCCAATATGATTGTTTTACAAATGTGCGTTTACAGAATGTGAAAATATTGAATAGTTTTCAAATTACAGCCAAATTCCGGTTTTCCGTGGGACAGCCCTCGTAACTGCCCTAAGGGTGTGTGTATCTGAGTACATACAGGATGACTATGAGTGGAGCGGCAATAAAGAGTAGAAAATCACGAAAAGTATCAATGAAATCCCTGTTGTTATACTCTATATACATGAGAAATAAATGATCACACAGAGAAGTCAAGACAGATGGGTGTAATGAACTTTTACTTCATTAGCTGAGCACTGCTCAACAACTCTTCAGTTCCTCGGTTTCGACGGCTGGACATTCGTTATGATCCGTGTTCACATTGCAATGAATCACAGGTTATAAATGACATTATCTATGTACACCTGTGAGCACAAATGTTCACAAAGAATTCAAAAATCACAAGTAAGGCACAATAAGGTAGCACTTCTGAGTGCCTTTGACAGACAACAGCTTCACCTGACCGTCTTCACACCAGTCAGCAGCCACTTGTATTCATTCCGAATTCTCCGGTTTTGAAGAGAGTGAGAGATTTGCTATTATTTTTCAGCACAAAATGAGCAGTACTATTGCACTTGTTTTTAAAAAGGGGGTTTCATGGGGGCTAATTGCTCCCCTGACCTACCAAAAACATGGGGGGTTTCAGGTGGGGAATTCATTTTAACTATAATTTGAGGTTCTGCAATTAGGGTTGATATCTCTCGCTCGCCACGCATCAAACATCATACAGCGACTCCATAGCTAGAGAAATCTATCGTTGGGGACAAAACAGGATTATCCCATTCACTTGAAAATTCCCTCTTCATTAGTGCTTAGCAACAAATGGAAGCAGTTATTCTCACCTGGGGTGGGGAATAACCCATGTCTTGCTATTCTCACCTGGGGTGGGGAATAACCCATGTCTTGCTATTCTCACCTGGGGTGGGGAATAACCCATGTCTTGCTATTCTCACCTGGGGTGGGGAATAACCCATGTCTTGCTATTCTCACCCCCTCGTTTTATCGGAAATGACTCTAGAGGGATCAGGGCTGAGGTTACCGGGGCTGATGCCCCACAGGATCGTGTTGGTGTCCGAATAGACACAGATCTAGATCTAGTCACAGTCAAGGTTGTCAGTTTGGAGCCAAATCCCAGAAATGTGACTCTTTTGGATCGTGTCTCTGGCACGGAGAATTTCATTTGGCTCTCTGGTTCTTTTTTGGCTCCAAACTCCAAATGTTCAAGAAGAAGGGGACAGAAGAGGCAAGAAAAAAAGAAAGAATAAAAGAAAAAAAATGAAACTTGAAGAAAAGAGCTTGGATTACTTAATAATTTAACTCTAGTTAACACAATTTAACGCCCTCGCCCATTTGGTCTGAATAATTTACAACCCATCTACCGTTGTGCAAGAGCATTTGTCTCCAGCTCGCATCTTGTTACGTGCGTACACGCTCTCTGTTCCTTGAACCCAGAGGCAAAGCGTCTATTATATAATCAAATAATCACTGCTTCCCTTCCTAATTTTGAAACATTGTCGCAGTCAAATTCACCCATAGACGTAAACCTCATAAATTAAATGTAAAAAAAAGACACTCAAAATCACCAATGAACAGTATGCCTAACATTCAAAACGGTTTCATTGTCACAGAAATAGCCTGTTCACCCCTATCGCGTCACTCCATAAGCAGTCGCAAGCTTTGATTATGTAAGCTTACAGTGAGGCTGGAACAGTCTACCAAAATTGTTGAAGGGAACAGGTGTGCAACAGTCAAAACTGTTTCATTGCCACATATACCCTGTTCATCCCTTTCGGGCCACAGTTACAATCACTCACAAGCCCTGATTATGTAAGCTAACTATTACACTGGTCGAGTCTACCTCACAGATGTGAGGGGAACTAACTCCTAAAAATATATTGACTGCTGCGAGTGCTTGTTTTTTTCCCTCGACTTTTTACCGTCCTATAATCAGATAGTGACTTCGATTATGACACTGGCTCCTGGCCGCGAAACGCTAGACAAAAACAGTCAAATGTGAAATAAAAAATTAATAATTGTCATGTTCTACCAAAGAGTTTAGTCTCACTGGTATTGGTATTACACACTGTAGTACTGACTGACATCTCTGCTTCTTTGCTTTGTGTTAGTGTATTCACATCTAAAGATAAATTTAAAGTTTGTTGAAATAAATATTTAATGAGATACTTTCCCGATTATTTTAGCGGTTAAACATGCATACAACAACATGAATTCAGGATTTGTTTTCATTCTCAACTCAGGGATGCCGCCTCGAGTAGGATTCGTGTGTGATAGATCTATATCTCCAGGCCCTATCTGGTCCCATCTCACTGTGATTACCCTGTCCAACAAGTCAGCCTTTGCCCCTGCTTGAACCATAATGTATTGTGTGCAGGCAGAGAGTGAGAGGCCTGCTATCGTTAAGTGTGGAAACAAATCGTGCGGCCGGTCCCACATCCCTCACAGTAGCGTCGGTAGTGAGACATTAGATGACTATACATTGTGATGCTTGTTCGTCTATGTGAGTTTACATGTCGTTCATCTTATCTGTTTCAGAATTGTGAACATTGCTGATCGATCGGATACTCTATAAGCAAATACCTCAAAGTTATCTAGACATATAATTATTTTTAATCTGGAGAGGTGACAAATGTTTCTTTTACACAATTGTCACTGTTATTATTCTCTTTGTTGTTTAGGAAAGATGGAATTTAGCAAAGATCTGGTCAAGATGATCATATATTATCTGTTTCCAAAGTCTGCACCGTAATTTCCCATATCCCCTATCCGAACTTTAATTCTGTAAGAGCGCTCCTTAACTCATTCGCTACACCGAGCCGTGGGCAGCGGCGCGGCCAAAGTGTCTACCGTACGTCAAGCCGCCCCCGACGGCTCATGCACCGACCTAGAATTCTAGCTTAGATTTTATTCCAATCCACGTATCCATGTTAAAATAAAGGTTATAATATAACATTGACTTCCGGGTCAAGCGTTTCCACCGAAAATCGGAAGTTTAGATTCAGTTTTGAAACGCGATTTCGTAGTTTATGCGACTTTGTTTTATCGCGATGCCAAAATTATAGCCCAGACATCAGTCTTAGTACTTTTACACAACAAAATGGATAATTATTTTGCTCACTAAAAAAATGTTTGACTCTTTATTATAATAATGTTTTCAATATCGGATGTTATGATCCAAATGTACAAATATTATGGAGTATGTAAATAACTACAAAATGTTCAATATTTTCCAGTTCTATATTCATTTATGGTTATTTTGATATATATCATTTGGCTAGGTACAAAAATATTTTTTTGAGTTTCACCAAAGATTATTAATTTTTTATTTTCAAATTTCATCCGCATCCAATCAAAATTGTGTTGCATAATCGCCTCTTACAGGAACCAGAGTTGAAAAATAAACAAATAAACATTACAGATGTATTCGGCAAACCATACTGAAAATTTTGGTACATAACATGTTGATATTTATTTGACTTTGTGGCCCTAAAGACCTTTGAACTGCGCACTAGTCATCATCTCATTTCGCCCTCCCGTAAAAAATTCGTCCACAAGCCGAAAATAATACGTAGCGAATGAGTTAATTCTGTAAGAGTTGCTCCTTAAGTCATTCGCTCCTTCATCATGGGATGGGACGCTTGAAGCAGGCTGAACTATTAACATTAAAAAAATATAGATCTACATCACTGTCGATGTTCGGGGGGGAGGGGGGGGGCGTGAGAATTGCGGGTCATGGGCTATTCTCACCAGGGGTGGGAACGGAAATGACTAGAGAGAGATATTTTCCTCGTCAGCTGCCCCTCTTTGCATCATGTTATTTACGCGAGATCGGTGACGCAGTGCCTCAAAACTGTGCCACGCCGTACATTTCATAATGTGTTCCTCTCAAAGTCACTCTCCCTGGTTATTTCCTATAGTTAATACCGGGGACAGAGGGAGCGAGGAGTCATCTCAGTCACTACGTCGGTAGTAGTGGTATGTGGTGAAGATCGTGCAGCAGCTGCCTCATTGTTCAAAAATTGGTTTATGATGTGGAGGAGGAGGGGGAGAAGGAGGGGAGGAGGAGGAGGAGGAGGAGGAGGAGGAGGGGGAGAAGAAGAAGAAGAAGAAAATGAAGAAGAAAAAGAAGAAGAGAACAAAAACAAGAACAAGAAGAAAATGACGAAGAAAAAGGAGTAGAAGAAGAAGAATAGAAAAGAGTTGGCCTATTGTGCGCACTAATGCAATGAAATGCGTCCAGGAATAAGGAGAGGGGACGTGGCTTAATTCACTCTGAAAACAATAAGGTGATTCATCGGTTGTGAGGAACAGACTACAGTCCATGCCGGCTTTAAGCGCGGCCATCGGGAGAAAGCATATATATAAAGCGTGCTTAAAGAATGGCGAAGTGTGCTTGAGTGCGAAGTAGACATTGTTCATAATCCAAATCGACAGATGAACTGAGCAGGACGGCCCAATTTATGACAGATACCAGACTTCAAGTGTGATGCGATCGAGAAGAAGAAGAAGATAATCCAGATATTGTTAAGTTGAAAATTTCCTTAGTTATTACCCTTTGTTCGTAAGTAGTGGTCGCGCAAAAGTGTGCGCTGTCATTTTTACCCGCCATGGTAGTTTTTACTTGATTGTTTCGTTTCGTGGTTGAATCAAAGTAGTTGAGTATCTTTGGTCGAATGGGAAAGGAAAACTTAATTTAGACGGCCAGTCACGATACAGCACACTAGGCCTAGGCTTACACACTGCCTGTGTGTTCCACTGCCCGCTGTGCCACATTCATCCCACCTCGCGCGTGATACACAACCAGGATTATATCAGATAGCGAGGGGTAAAGGTGAAATCGCATCCAGCCTCCCTTTCTCGTCATCAGGACTCTGTTTATATTTTTTTCGTCTATTAGCTTTGCCCTAGGTTAGGTATATGTCCATGTGCGTGGCTTTGTGCTCAGTGGCGGTGGGTGGACCAAAATATGGGTGGGGCTTAAGTTTCTTCCAGTATTTTACCACCAAATAGCAAGCAATAATAATTAAACAGCGATGATTTTTCTATACTCACGGTGAGCCACGGCAGTTTGAGAACCATTCAAACGAGAAGAGTTGCCTTTGTTTTCAATCTCTTTGTTCTTAGTTAAATTCTTGTTGATTCACCTCCAAATTTCCTCTAATTAGTTTTCGTGTGATGAAAAAGTTATAACTGTTAAATCTCAGTAGCACAAACACAAACTTGCACACACAGCACTTCAAACATAATACTTCTATGAGCTGGATTAGGCCGTGTAGTCGAGAAAGTTGAACGCACCTAACAAAGAACCAAAGAGCGCATAGGTATCTGTGTCAGTAGGGGAAAGTGTGTCGTAAACTTTCACCCCATTGTCAGGGCGAGGAGAGCGTGAGCCCTCGGTACAGTGTTATTTTTTCCCAGTCTTCTACCTTTTTACAAGAAGAGTTTCATTAAGGACGGACTGTGGAAAAAGGGCTCATCTTTGCTGAGCCCTAAAGACATTTGATTGGCTGCTGGGTTACTATAGTTGTAAGCGGGGACAACAGTGATTGGATAAGCGAGCAAGCTGCCAGGTTGATCGCTCTGTGTTCATTGCGTGCGGTCATAACAGTTTCAACTGCTTATTTCATTATGGAGAAACTTTCATTTACTTTGGGATAGAGTTGGGGGTGGTGGTTGGGGAGGGGGTAGGGGCTCAAGCCCGTGAGCCCTTCACTACCCACCGCCACAGTTTGTGTTTCTCTCTGCTTTCCTCTCTCCGCGTGCGCGCGCGTGTGTGTGTGTGAGTGTGTATCCATCAACAGCATCTTTCACAGTGTTTCACTTAACACACTCACTGCTGCGGTGTAGACTGTAGACTGTGTTCGAACTTCGATGGGTCATCATGAAAGTATTGACTGTCTTGTAAATGAAGTGTGCCCGAAGCCCAAGTTACCGTGCTTTAAGGCCTGTAATTTATAAAGCAAAAATTCGGTAAGAGCTGTTTAGCGGGCCTGAGTCCGAAACGTGCTTTATGCCGGCGTGCTTAAAGCCGGCACGGACTATATATTAGTTGTACGGCGTGAAACTTTCACCGGATGCCTGACCCCAATCTTGCCTAAATCAAGGAGTGATGCGTCTCTACTTTTTTGTCTCTGGTGGGAATATAGAGGTGGCCTATATAGGCTATTTGCCTATTCCATCATATCTGCCATAGATTCTTCATTCCTATTAAAAAGAATCAGGTGGGGCACTGATATCCCACCTCCTAAATGCCACCTGGGAGAAGAAAAATTATAACCAAACTGATTCCACTGACTTTGATCATTGTTAGGCTATAGAAATCTAGATCTAATCTAGATCTAGATCTAGATTCTAGATTCTAGATCTAGAATCTAAATATAGCGTATCATGCACGATCTGAACAAGATACGAGTGTTGCGTTTGTGCACGGGGACACTAGATCTAGATCTACTAGATCTACTAGATCTAGTCTAAATCTAGATGTAGGCCTATAGATCTACCACAACTCACTCTTATAATCAAGGCATTGGAATTGGGTAACTTGGACTTGGGCGCTTGACAAGATCACCGCTTGGGGTAACCTTCTGTGCGTTGTCTGCAACGCTGTTTTCGATGGCTGATGGGCCCCCGGTACAAGTACAAGTACAAGATAACACTTAGCACAGTGCAAAACATTTGTTAAAATCTAAGTCTAAGTATGCACAATTTAAACCACTGCTGAAACTCTACCTTCTTCTGATTTCAGTTTCATAGGTTCTCAAGTATCCATCAAGACCGAATGTCTTTTCCAAGTCAGGTTCCGCGGGTAGTTTGGGTTCTCCTTGGGCCATGGTTTTCGGTTTGGTATCAGACGTAGTGGTACATGCACTCTCCCCGGTGTGCTGGTAATTTTTGTGGATCTGGGAAGGCCCAACGGGCATTGGGAGCGTTTCCATCACGGTTTAGGCCTACTTTGGGGCTGCAATATTTTCTAACAGGTAGACTATAGTCTGTGGGGGAGATCCCTAGGGGAAGCGAAAAATATCGATGAAAGTTTTGATGACGTATACTTAGACCATATTCAGGAAAAAACAAAATTAATACTAAAAATACAAAACAATCTTTCTATTTTGGTTTTACTTTTTTTCTGTTTATGGCGTGGTTTAACTGGCAATGCGGTCTGGGTGACCTCGAGTGACCTTAACCTATGCATGTAGGTCAGGGAACGGTTCAAGGTTGTTATGGAAGAGCAGCTGATTTCACATGGTTTGGTCGTGGGAATGTTTGTGGGGGGGAAAAGGTCGTTCGATTTAGAATTCCGACAATTCTGGAATGTCTGTATCCTCCATTTAACAGCTAAAGTTTATGACATAAATTAAAGCTAGCTGCCTGTTATCTTACTTTTTTTTTTTAGATGAAAAAAGGTGGGACAAGGAAAATAAAACTGATGTTCTGTAATACATGCTGCTATTTTCTTTGCTCAAGTGCGCACATTTTCCCACCAGTATCTCACACACAAAAAAAGCATTTGCACTGGAGGGCGCCGGGGTGGGCATGACATTGAGATTTAAACACACTTTAAAAATGTCTCTCTAATTGAGGAGAATGTTTGACTTAGGCTATGACGCGGGGCAGTGTGGGCTTCACGTAGGCCTATAGATCTACACACACGACATGATTCATTGTTAGGCATTACCTCGTACCGTACTGCGGTTCTTTCAGTTGACCGTACCACGATACACAAGGCGGTCTAG
>NW_004798087.1:160710-163502 GCF_000002075.1 Aplysia californica | reverse complement strand
CAAGGAGGTGGGGAGGGGGGGAGGAGGTGAGGGTTCTAGCCCCTGAGAACTTAAATAAGGATGCGTACTGACACAACAAACAAACAGACAATGGCCGTATTTCTTCGAGAACTGGAAGTCAGATCAGGTTGCATAAGTGTTCATAAATTAGGTGCATTATCGTTCACTCTATATTACAATCAGCAAGCACATTGCCCCAAATCTTCCTTCTTACTGGCTCCCAGAATAGGACAGGACACGACAGGACACAACAGCGTGACGAAATCACACTTACCCCCTTCTCTTCTGGAGAACTGGTTTAGTTTTAAGTAAGAGTTTTAACGGCACTTGCAACACGATTAGGTCATAGAAGTGTTGAGGTGGTGCCAGAGGGCAACATACAGAGACAAGAGGGAGGAGAGATCAGGGCCACTGATATTGGACAGGAAAGAAGGAGCAAACCACACCAGAGCATCTGCCAACCACCCACTTCTGAGTCAGGGAGTATGGCATGATTTCATGAAACTTTGGCAGAAAAAAACAACATCACAGTATCCATCATTCAGGGAGGACCAGAGGAAAGATTGAGGAGATTCAATTATTGCGCAATCCCTGAGAAATGCAGAAATCGTGTGTGTGTGTGTGTGTCTGCGTGTATGTGTGCGACTGTGTGCACGGGTGAGCAAAAAGGGGAATGGGGAAAGTCTTTGGCTCTTTCAAACAAAACATTCTTCACCACTAGCAAAAACAAAACATTCTTCACCACTAGCAAAAACAAAACATTCTTCACCACAGGCAAAAACAAAACATATTTGCTAAATCGAAAGCCTGATCAGTTACCCTACTTGTGTGAAAAAACCAAATTGAAACTACGACTAGCTTTTGAATACATTAGAATTCAAATTTTGGAACAAATATTTTAAAATGATTCCACTGACAAAAAACCCTTTTTCTTGTAACTGCTCTGAAGAAAAAAACAGCTCTATATGAAATGTGATATCTCAAAGTGCCTAATATAAGAGTCTTCGTAGCGAAACAGATTTACATTGTTTGCCACGCAGTCACTGGACAGAGAGAGAAACACATCAAAATGTGACGCTTGTGTAGCTATTTCACCAAAGTTTTGACGCCTGTGTAGCTCTTTCACCAAAGTTTTGACGCCTGTGTAGCTATTTCACCAAAGTTTTCTTTTCCCATCAGTAACTAATGACAAGCAGAGCCAGTCGTCTTTAACCAGCCAAAAACCCAGTAAAATACACATGACTCTGTGGCGTAAGAGAACCATGAGTGGCTGTGACACATGTCCACTGAGAGAAAGGCAAGCATTCTCCGCCCGACTGGGACAGTCTGCCCCTCTGACACATGTCCACCGAGAGAAGGGCAAGCATTCTCCGCCCGACTGGGACAGTCAGCCCCTCTGACACACCCAGCACAAGTTACACAACTTGAACAGCAAACAAGAAATTGGTTGACCGTCGAACCCCCTGACAACCGCTAGACGATGGACAATACGCCTCAATCGACAAAACTGTTTCCAGTGCAACAAAGACAGCAAGCTAGCAAGACCCAAAATATTGGACTTGCATCCCAGTCCCAGTAGTTCCTAGAAGAAAACAGCCTCATGTCGGTGACTCGTGTCAATCTGTGTAGTGACTAACATGTGAACTTCTCACATTGACAGGCAGCACAGGATGGTAACCATACACACACTTCTTCAATCTACACACACTTGTATTCTTCAATCTACACACACTTGTATTCTTCAATCTACACACACTTGTACTCAATCTACACACACTTATTCCTCCCACACATCAGCCACCCCCTCTCCCCCACATATCCGCCACCCACACAATCCAACAACACATTTCACTGTTGACAAATAACAATAAAAGAGAAACAAAAGAACTGTCTTATAAAGCACTTAGAATCTAACCCTGCCCCCAATTTTTTTTTGGTGAAAAGTCGAGCTACTCTGGCCCAACTACTACCAGTAAGTAACACACCCTGACCCACCCTGACCCATCACAAAGTTTTTCTCCCAGTCAGCACACTGCAGAGCCAGAGAGACTTCCAGTGGAACATTGACTTTCTGCAAAGAGACCTTGGCTTTGATGTGCTGAGATATAAATTAAGTACATTTCTATATATACAAATAATGTACAGTTCTCAAAGCTTTCTCTCAACAACAAAACCCAAGCAGCAAACAGTCGAGTAGAGCAGACACACATAATTTTATCAACCAATCCACAAGTCAAACAAGTACACAAGCTAAGTACTGCTTTCCACACATAGAAAAGTGTAAGTATTATGCGAGACATTTCAGAAAGGACTAGGGAAAGGTCCGAAGGGCCACGGCATGTCAACAGACTGGAATGGAGAGAAAACAAGGAAGGCTGTTGTTTCATGTCGCAATAGAGTATAGAGTATTAACCTGTGTGTGAATGGGTGTTGTTTCATGTCGCAATAGAGTATAGAGTATTAACCTGTGTGTGAATGGGTGCTGTTTCATGTCGCAATAAAGTATAGAGTATTAACCTATGTGTCAGTGTGTGTGTTTGTGACACATTTGTGTGTGTGTGTGTGTGTACCAATGTGTGTGTGTGTGTGTACCAATGTGTGTGTGTGTGTGTACCAATGTGTGTGTGTGTGTACCAATGTGTGTGTGTGTGTGTACCAATGTGTGTGTGTGTGTACCAATGTGTGTGTGTGTGTGTACCAATGTGTGTGTGTGTGTGTGTGTACCAATGTGTGTGTGTGTGTGTGTGTACCAATGTGTGTGTGTGTGTGTGTGTACAAATGTGTGTGTGCGT
>NW_004798087.1:152845-159635 GCF_000002075.1 Aplysia californica | reverse complement strand
CATCATAGATTGTGCTGTAGCAACTGAGCCTCCAAAGTTAGGTACCCTAGATCATCATAGATTGTGCTGTAGCAACTGAGCCTCCAAAGTTAGGTACCCTAGATCATCATAGATTGTGCTGTAGCAACTGAGCCTCCAAAGTTAGGTACCCACTTGAACAATTGTATTTTCTACTTTGCACCCACTCCTCGCCTGCCACTCATAATGGAGCCATAAATTTATCATACATGTCAGAAAATAGTTTGTTTTTTTATTATCATGTCGAATTCCCAAACAATTTCCGACTGCCTTTCGTTTCGTTTAGTTTTAGTTTAAGTTCTATAGGTCACTTGCATCACAATTAGGTCACAGTACAAGGGCTGATGCCTCTTGTTCCTTTGTTCCTTCAGACTTCACAATATATACAAAGGAGACTTGAACTAGAAAAAAAAAAAGAAAAAGAAAAAAAATCTCGAGAAGCTTGAATGTCGAACTCGAGTCCCATTTATCAATGCTTTGAGCCTTGACCAATATTTCCAACTTTATCTCATGGACCGTTTTAACTCTCAGTCCCGTTTTAACTCTCAGTCCCGGGGTAACAAAAAAGGCCTGCTTGATTCTCCATTCTTCTCTTGCAGCTGGGAAACTCTTCCACGACTGACAAACCAGCCAGCTGACAATAACAAGGCTTTCAATTGTCAGCCCGTTGTTCCAATATTTAAAAAAACAAACAAAACAAACAGAAGAATTTTAACCTGTGGTATCTGTTGCAATTGACACAAACTATCCTGTGATCTAGAACTATTTAGTCGAAATTAAAATTCTAAATGTTAAAAAAAAAAAGAAAGAAAAGATACACAATGAAGTTACAGTCGAAAACAAAACAAAAATGAAATAGTTTTCATTTTCCTCTCCAGAAAAGTTGTACTTTCTGAGTGTAGCAAATTGGAACAGTAAACTGAGAAAATGCTTAGCTTTAACCAAAGAACTTCAGTAACAAAGACAGCTGAGGTTAACTCATCTCTACTTTTTTCTTTTCTTAACCCTATCCGTCTTCGTGTTTTACTATCGTATCCATACCACGTGGGGAACTCTGTGCCACCACTTAACCCTATCCGTACGTCGTGTTTTACTATCGTATCCATACGACGTGGGGAACTCTGTGCCACCACTTAACCCTATCCGTACGTCGTGTTTTACTATCCTATCCATACCACGTGGGGAACTCCGTGCCACCACTTTCCAAAGAGAAAATTTACTTGTTAATCTGATCCGTACCCTTTGCACAGTCTGTCAAAATTACTTTTTGAGAAATTCTGAAAGTTTCAAAGAGATCTTCACACTAGAAGTATTCTAAAATGTGAAGAATACAACCCCGGGGGTACAAAATGACCCCAGGGCGTACGGCAAAAAAATGTCCTTTCTGACATGTATGATAAACAACTGTCTTGTCTCTTTAGAAAGAAAAAAACTCACCCCAGAAACCATTTTCTGCTAGTTTTTACCCTCATGTACGCTGACTCACCAGGACATATCTCCACGCACAATTTACATAAAATATTCAGTATTCATTCCACCATAAAGTTTTCTGACAAAAGCTTTCTAGAAGCAAAAAGATAAACAGTCACGATTTTGAAACCACAATGTGTAACATAGCCAGTCAGTGGTTCAGCAAACAATTACTTCTGGAAATGATCAAATAGTTGGGCTATCCCCCCCCCCCCCCCCCCCCACCAAAGTCACTGTACTAAATTATTAACTATATGAAAAACTAGATAAATACAAATACAGTTGAAGTGACAGACAACAAATTGTCATGTATACATTGCACAAGTTCAAGAGTCTGCTCCATCCTTGGACGTCCACCGGTGGGCCACTCAGGGAAACACCTGGCTAACCGAGTCCCCTCAAGCCCTACAGGAAATCCGCACTCACGAACATCCGCACCAAAACTGCCAGCTCCTCTACTCACGGTGATCTCCAGGCAGAGGCCCACCAAAGCCTTGGAAGTTTGAGCAAAGTTGAAGAGTGCTCCGACGACCGTCTCTTCAGCCTCCTTCCTGGAGTGTGCTGGCTGCATCCACTGCTGCCAGATCTTCACCGGCTTTCTGCCAGACAGGTGTGCTGGCTGCATCCACCGCTGCCAGATCTTCACAGGCTTTCTGCCAGACAAGTGTGCTGGCTGCATCCACTGCTGCCAGACCTTCAAAGGCTTTCTGCCAGACAGGTGTGCTGGCTGCATCCACCGCTGCCAGATCTTCACAGGCTTTCTGCCAGACAGCAGCTAGAATCCACCAAGAAATCCATCCAGTATTGACTCCCCAAATATATCCTACAAGCCCCGCCCGACAGCTGGATATTCCATACATCCGAGAGTGGCGGGTCACAGCGAAAGTGGCGGGTCACAGCGAAAGTGGCGGGTCCCAGAAACGAGACTATAATTCCATCCATCCGACAGTGGCAGGTCACAGAAACGAGACTATAATTCCATCCATCCGGCAGTGGCAGGTCACAGAAACGAGACTATAATTCCATCCATCCGACAGTGGCAGGTCCCAGAAACGAGACTATAATTCCATCCATCCGACAGTGGCAGGTCCCAGAAACGAGACTATACAATTGTGGAAAAAAACCTCCCCATTTCAGCTCAAGTGGTGGTTGGGCTAATCACTCCCAGCAAATGACAAGCCTTCTTTCAGTAGTTGGTCCACATCTCTGGTGCCTGAACACAGCAAATGACAAGCCTTCTATCCGCTCCAGCGGTCGGCTGGGATAGCCGCAAACACAGCCGTGAACAGCCTTCTATCAGCTGAAGCAGTCGCGGTACGCTGACTAACAAACATGGCTGCCAAAAAAGAAAAGCGTGCTCCCCCTGTATCAGCTGTTCAATATACTCTGCACGGCAGCGTCAAGGTCCGTGTCCTTGTTGCCGCTACCACTACGTCGGCTGCCGGCCGCGCTGCGATGATGGCTGGACGGGCGGGCGGTGGAGGACCAGCTCATGTGAGAGTTGTCGTCGTCGTCGTCATCACTGTTGAGGACACTGTTGATGGCGGAGCGCACCGAGTCGTTGATCATGCTGTTCTGGGGGTCTCGGTTGTCGATCTCGAAGGAGGCGAAGCCCGAGGGTCGGCTGTTGTGGTGTTCGTCGTCAGACGAGGAGTACATGTCCTCCGTCTCCAGCAACGTGCGGTTGTTGGTGGAGGAGAAGAGCGAGGTGTTGGGCAGACCCCGCTGAGCCGCCTCTTTCTCCATGTTGCTCACCGGGCTCTCCGCCACAAACTCCTCGTCGTTCGCAGACGCCGCCGGAGAGGCACACGCTGAGGCAGCCAGTTGCTTGTGGTCTCCGCCCCCCGTGGAATGACTAGTACAAGTACTTTGCTTTCTCACCTGGCTGTGATCCATGTTGTCGCCAGGCTCGCCAGGGCCGGGGTCAGCACCCTCGTCGTTGAGCGCGGCGCCGGGATACAGCAGGTCGGGTGTGAACACATCGTCGGAAATCTCCGAGAAATCCCTGGTGACCCGAGAGAGCCTCCTTTTGACCTTTGACCCCGAGTCCTGGGACATTTCGCTGATGCTAGTGATGTTGGAGTACAGCTGAGCCGTAGTTTTCAGGCTGGCCAGTTTCAAGGCTGGCCGCTGGTCTTGTGTGTCTACAACAGAATGGCCACATGTCTGGCCGTCTGTCTCAAAGGCATCGTTCTCCGCCTCTGCTTCCACGTCCTCATACGACGACTGGTGAACCTCCTCTTTGGACAATTTCCCACTTATAGATGACCTGCTTTCACTCTCACTTTCATCATCGTCTTCTTCAACATCCTCCTCCTCCCCCTCTTCTTCTTCCTCCTCCTCCTCTTCATCGTCGTCCATATCCTCCTCATCTTCCTCCTCCCCTTCCGAGGAGCGCCTGCTGCCTTTATGAAATGATGACTGTGAACTGGACTCACTGCGGGCCTCCAGGGAGGTTTGCCGGGAGGTCAGAGAGATGGAGGAAGTCCTTCGCCGCACTAGGACCGGCTGATTGTTGAGTCCCTCGTGCCTAGAATCAAACTCGTACTCACTGTCACTCTTCTCTAGGTTCACCACAGGCTTCAAGTCTTTGGGCACAGAGCCTGAACCTTCCAGGGAATTCTTCACCACAAAATTGTCCGTGGTGTTTCGCTTGAACACCATCTTGAGCGTGCCCGTAGTAATCTGGTCTCCAGGATGCTTTCTCTTCCTACTGGCCGTGGAGCCATCGGGGACGGACTTGGCTGCCGCTGCCTGTGGTCCAGGTGGGCGGAGCTCCGCATGTTCCAGCCAATGGGAGGCCATGGGCCGCCGGCGGTCTAGGCACACCTCGCTGTCGCTCTCCTCCACGAGCAGGCGGCCAGACTTCTGGGGGGTGGGGCTGGGCGTGCCAGGGCTCCCGGGAGATGAAGGAGCTGTTGTTGTTGTTGTTGCAGCTGCTGCTGTTGCTGTCCCTACTGCTGCTGCTGCCATGTACTCTTGACGCAGTTGCTCGCACGAATCTAGAATGAGGTCAAACAACAACAATAAAATTAATTTAAAAACGCATTATTCGTGGAGATCAAAGATGACAGCTGCAACAATCTGAAAGAGTTTTTGCGTAGTCATAGCAAGAGTTTTTTCTTTCATTTTCATAAAAGTTTTACAGCACTTGCAACACAATAAGGTCATATAAGTGCCGGAGATTAGAGGTGTTACAAGAGAGTAACAGGAGAAATAAGGACACGAATGTTTGATAGGAAAGAAGAAGCAAACCACACAAGAGCACCCGCCAACCACCCACTTAGCAAGACTTATATGGTACTTGCAACACACACCGGTCATATAAATGCCAATCTTGACAACAAGATAGTGCTGACTGCACACGAGAAAAAAACAGTAAATTCAACGTCAGACTAGCATAGAAGAAAATGACAAACTGTGCAAGTTGCAAGGACTTCCTGTTCCCACTTTCTGCAAGACAATTCAGATGGTCGGAAAGTATTCCTCAAGAGCATGATCAAACCTGTTTTAGGGAAGTCAGATCGAGTTGTACAAATAGATTTGGATCCTAAATCCATACTTTTTCCAATTCTTCCTCTACTATTCTGAACAGTCAAGGGGGAAAACCTTGCTTCCATTTCCTCCCAAAATTCCAAATGACAATTCCTGCTTTTTTTTCCTTTTCTCTCTCTCTCTCTTTAAAAAAAAAAAAAGTTATAGTAAGAGTTGAATGGCCTGGCAACATAAATACGGCATATAAATGCCCAATAGTAGGTGTATACCATTCAAACAATAGAAGGAGGAGAGATAAGGACAATTGATGTCTGAAAGGGATAGATTAGAAGGAGCAAACCACACCAGAGCACCCTCAATTTTCGTATGAGTTTTACGGCACTTGCAACACAATAAGGTCATAGTTTAGTTAAGTTTAGTTTAGTAAGGGGATTTACGGCGTTCGCAGCTGCATACAGTCATATGAGCGCGCGAAACAAGTTGTTTTTTTCTCAATGGTTCATATCTTGGTCTGATTCTGGTCAATATTTCTACATAAAATTGTTAGAACCCTAAAAATCGAGGGTAAATAGATTTTAGATTTAAATTTTAAACAACTTTCTAAATAACACTTTAAAATTTCAAACACTATCTATTTTATAACTTTTCATATAGGCCAATGGCCTTCATAAAATCTAAAACTCTGCTGGGAACAACGACTGAAATAATATCTTTCAATTTTTTGCATTTAAAATATTTCCTTCGGGTCTCTCCAAAGTCTAGACTTTCGGTTAAAATGTGTCTACTGGTAAAATCTGTTTCGCATCCGACACAGAACGGTTTCTCTTCTCCCTGAAGGAGGTATCTTTGTGTCAGGGCTGCGTGTCCGATGCGATGCGTAATCGAGTAAAAATGACTTCGTCTCTTCTAGAGAGGCCCAAAGGATTTGGCGATCCCAGTTTGGGTTGAATGTTGTGCAGTTTGTTCTTTGTTTAGTTTGTTCTTTGTTTAGTTTGTTCTTTGTTTAGTTTGTTCTTTGTTTAGTTTGTTCTTTGTTTAGTTTGTTCTTTGTGCAGTTTGTTCTTTGTTTAGTTTGTTCTTTGTTTAGTTTGTTCTTTGTGCAGTTTGTTCTTTGTTTAGTTTGTTCTTTGTTTAGTTTGTTCTTTGTTTAGTTTGTTCTTTGTTTAGTTTGTTCTTTGTGCAGTTTGTTCTTTGTTTAGTTTGTTCTTTGTTTAGTTTGTTCTTTGTGCAGTTTGTTCTTTGTGCAGTTTGTTCTTTGTGCAGTTTGTTCTTTGTTTAGTTTGTTCTTTGTTTAGTTTGTTCTTTGTTTAGTTTGTTCTTTGTTTAGTTTGTTCTTTGTTTAGTTTGTTCTTTGTTTAGTTTGTTCCAAAGGCTCTCCCACAGGCTGGAATATGGTCAGATAATTGAGGAAGATTACAGGTTACAAGAGAGCAACATACACAAAAAAATATAGGAGAGATAAAGACAAAAGACATTTGATAGGAAAGAAGGAACAAAGCACATCAGGGCACCCGCCAACCACCCAACCAGCCACTGATTCATGTCTGGGGGTGTACTTACCCGGACAAGTCTTGGCCCGCTCCTTGGCGAGCTCGAGGTCCTCCCTCATCTGTTGGTTGAAGCAGGCCAGGTTGTGGAAGCTGTCCACGCCTTTCTCTGCGCACTGGCGGGGAACGAACCAGAACAACAGCAATGAGCAACGGCAGCTTTTTAGCAACACGCAAGGTCATTCAAGTCCACAAGATGACAGGTGCTACAAGAGAGGAACAAACACCACAAAGGAGGAGAGATCTGGACGACAGACGGT
>NW_004798087.1:147527-149933 GCF_000002075.1 Aplysia californica | reverse complement strand
AAGGCCACCACTCACACACAGAAAGAGTAGGGAGAGAGTCAAGGCCACCACTCACACACAGAAAGAGTAGGGAGAGAGTCAAGGCCACCACTCACACACAGAAAGAGTAGGGAGAGAGTCAAGGCCATCACTCACACACAGAAAGAGTAGGGAGAGAGTCAAGGCCACCACTCAGATAAGAGGTAGGGGCGACAGATAAGAGGTAGGGGCGACAGATAAGAGGTAGGGGCCACCACTCAGATAAGAGGTAGGGGCGACCACTCAGATAAAAGGTAGGGGCGACAGATAAGAGGTAGGGGCGACCACTCAGATAAAGAGGTAGGGGCGACAGATAAGAGGTAGGGGCGACCACTCAGATAAGAGGTAAGGGCGACAGATAAGAGGTAGGGGCCACAGATAAGAGGAAGGGGCGACCACTCACAAGCATCGGCCCATCTGCTGAAACACCAGCTGCTGAGTGGACGCGGCTTGTTGGGACAGCACCACTATGGAAGCACTCGCCCCTTGAGCAGACGCCGCCACCTTCCCAGCAGCTTGTGATGATGAACCGCTGGCCATATTCCCAGCAGCTTGTGACGATGAACCGCCAGCCATATTCCCAGCAGCTTGTGATGAAGATGCGGCGGCCATATTCCCCGCCAGTGACGACGCAGCCAGTTTCCCTGCTTGTGGCAACGTGGCGGCCAGCTGAGCAGCGGGAGCCTGGAGGGGAGCACAAACAAACACAGCCTGCATGTCATCTGTCTGTTTGGTTGTAGCAAGAGTCTTACGGCACTGCCAACACAATAAGGCCATATAAGTGCCGAAGATTAGATTTAGTTTTAGTAGAGGTTTTACGGCGCTCGCAACTGCATAAGGTCATATGAGCGCCAGAAGATTAAAGGTGTTACAAGAGAGTAACAAACATAAAAAAGAACAAGGGGAGATAAGGATGATAGATGTTTGATAGGAAAGAAGGAGCAAACTACACCAGATCACCCGCCAACCACCCACAGTAAGAGTTTTACGGCACTCGCAACACAATTGATCATATAAGTGCCGAAGATCAGAGGTAATAATAATATTAATAAATAGCATTTCTATTTTCTACTTGAGAGTAAAAAACACAAAGAAAGAACGAGGGCAGATACGGACAACAGATGTTTGATAAGAGAGAAAGAGCAAACCACACCAGAGCACCCACCAACCACCCACATATCCTGTCAAATTGTGTTTGAAAAGATTGTTGTACACTGAGAACGCCAGTTAACATGACACCTTGACGTAGATCATATGTGTCACAACAGGCTGGAAGCAGGCGCTCGTCAATTATTGGGCATGCCCAGTTATTGGTATCATCTGAAAGCTTGATTTATTTGCCTTGCTTCCAATGACATAAATATCCATTTATCTTGGACAGAACCCGGTAGATATTTGTGATTGAAGTAAATTAGGTCGCCTGGTTTCAGTGGCGAAATTAGTGAGAAAATGGCCGCTACAGTAAGTTTGGTAACTTCAATAGCTAAAGTCTTTCAAAATTGAAAAATGAATATTTTGTGCCTTTAACCGACGTTTTTCAGTAAAATTCACATGAAAATCTGTTTTTATATGGACATGAAAGAGCTTAAGCCAAAAAATACAAATTCGATAAAAATGACCAAATGGACGTAAAAGTGCCTGTTTCTCCGATATTGTTATTTTGACGAGCGCTTGATTTCAAAACGTTGCCTCGTATATTTTATTGTGAAGCTCCTACAGAAAAGATGGAGTGGGCCCAAAAGAAACGAGACATTCATTCGTCTCAGAATGTCCCCTCCGCCACATGAGATCACGGTGCACAAAGTTCTGTTAGTGCATGATATATTTGGATAATTTTCTCGTCAGTTTGAAAAGGAAAAGCTACGTTGCTCAGATAAAAGCACACTGAGAAAGAATAATATACAACAATATAATCACAAGTAACCACAACAGAATAGAAACATCACAGTAAAAATTTGTTCCTTTGATCCTACACTCCAGTCACGCAGAATGCACAATTCTGCGCTATACTCCAGTCACGCAGAATGCACAATTCTGCGCTATACTAAACACTAACAGCTTGCAACGAGGAAAGGAAGCAACAACAAAATCTCACCAAATACCAGCACTGTTCAACTATCTGGCAACACATAACTAAAAAATAAACCCTGGAAAGTGTCAACAAGTTATTTCAGCCGTCAACAATATGTTATTTCAGCCGTCAACAAGTTATTTTAGCGGTCAACAATACGTTATAACTTATTTCAGCTGTCAACAATGAAATGCAACAAGCACCATCCACAAAAGAACCTGTGTAAGACAGAATCACGGGGTGAACCTGTGTAAGACAGAATCACGGGGTGAACCTGTGTAAGACAGAATCACGGGGTGAACCTGTGTAAGACAGAA
>NW_004798087.1:129608-145018 GCF_000002075.1 Aplysia californica | reverse complement strand
TCTGTACATGTGTGAGGCACCCAAAGAGCTGACAGGAATCTGTACATATAAGTGAGGCACCCAAAGAGCTGACAGGAATCTGTACATGTGTGAGGCACCCAAAGAGCTGACAGAAATCTGTACATATAAGTGAGGCACCCAAAGAGCTGACAGAAATCTGTACATATAAGTGAGGCACCCAAAGAGCTGACAGGAATCTGTACATATAAGTGAGGCACCCAAAGAGCTGACAGAAATCTGTACATGTGTGAGGCACCCAAAGAGCTGACAGGAATCTGTACATGTGTGAGGCACCCAAAGAGCTGACAGGAATCTGTACATGTGTGTGGCACCCAAAGAGCTGACAGGAATCTGTACATGTGTGTGGCACCCTGATAAAGCTGGGCTCCCATCAAAATAATGACATCAAAGAAACCCCATATTGGGCAAATTTTATCCTCTTTTTTTTGTTGTTGACACAATGCCTTTTATGTCCATTACAAAACACATTTCTGGGTGGATTTTACTGTAAAAAGTGGACCAAAGGCACAGGAAATGTAGACTTGCAGTTTCCAAGGATTCTTCAGCTTTGGAAGCGACCAAACTTTGGTGGCAATTTCCTAGCTACTTTTCCCTCTGCCATAAGGTGACCCCCATCTCCTTAAATCCCAAACATCTGAACTTTTATTGACCGCCATTTTGACATTGTTTCTTCCATCAAACGCATGACAAAAGAACAAGCATGAAGGTGATACTGGTCAATAACTCAATATACCCCCACAAGTGATGAGCGCCGGATTCGAACCATCAGAACCTGACATCTGGCATTAGCCAATCAGCTCTTCTTTCCCCGTGTTCTGACATAGTGTTTTAGTGACATAGTGTTTTAGTGACATAGTGTTTTAATGTTCTGTACTATTGTCACAAAACCTGAGGCCGGCCATGGCATAGCCTGCGGCTACTGTCAGTGCTGGGCTAGTTCACATAGAAGGCCCTACACATCATGAGCAGGTGACAACATTTAAAATGTGTTGTGTTACATCACCTCATTACACATGAGCAGGTGACAACATGTGTTGTGTTTGATCACCTCATTACACATCATGAGCAGGTGACAACATGTGTTGTGTTTGATCACCTCATTACACATCATGAGCAGGTGACATGTGTTGTGTTTGATCACCTCATTACACATCATGAGCAGGTGACAACATGTGTTGTGTTTGATCACCTCATTACACATCATGAGCAGGTGACAACATGTGTTGTGTTTGATCACCTCATTACACATCATGAGCAGGTGACAACATGTGTTGTGTTTGATCACCTCATTATACATCATGAGCAGGTGACAACATGTGTTGTGTTTGATCACCTCATTACACATCATGAGCAGGTGACAACATGTGTTGTGTTTGATCACCTCATTACACATCATGAGCAGGTGACAACATGTGTTGTGTTTACACATCATGAGCAGGTGACAACATGTGTTGTGTTTGATCACTTTCCTAGCATTGGGCTTTCTCGCCTGTCTACAACAGTACAGAGCACAGCGCAGTGAGATGAGTTTTTCTATCATCTGTTCTATACAGATCTTCGGCAGATTAAACAAGCTGACATAATCGAAGAGACAGCATAATGCTTACAGCCTACAGCTCAAATTGCAGTCAAAAGAGGTGGAAGTGAAAAAACTTTCAAAGAATGAAATTTGCAGTAAGCATGGCATTCCCAACTCTATGCTGTACACAATCATCAACTATTTGAGAACTCACTCGAAACTGAAAACAGCCAAACCAAACAAAGTCCAGCAGATTCCGGTTTAAGCAAACTTCACTGTAAGCCTATTGAAAGTCCAAGTGGTGAAATTGAAGCAAACTTCACTGTAAGCCTAACTGAAAGTCCAAGTGGTGAAATTGCAGAAAACAAAAAGATAAGAAACTGTTTGTAAAGTGTTTGATCAGCTGACCGGCCCTGGCCCTCAACATTTGGGATAGGTGTCGTGTCAAGGCAGAGCTCACGGCGTAAGTTTTCAGAGTTCACGTGGAAGACTTTCAGCCTTTTCTTCAAACTGCAGGGGTTCTAACACCCACCTCCATCCACACAATTGTTCTAACACCCACCTCCATCCACACAATTGTTCTAACACCCACCTCCATCCACACAATTGTTCTAACACCCACCTCCATCCACACAATTGTTCTAACACCCACCTCCATCCACACAATTGTTCTAACACCCACCTCCATCCACACAATTGTTTTAACACCCACCTCCATCCACACAATTGTTCTAACACCCACCTCCATCCACACAATTGTTTTACCACCCACCTCCACCCACACAATTTACCTTATTTTGGAAGCCGGCTTCCAAACATGCCTGTCAAGGTTCGGAGGCACACAACATCCAAGCACAAACATTGTAAGCAAAACTGGACAAAAATGTTCTCCTCGCCCGCCATTCTCCTGTGTGCACAGGCGGATACACTGACCGCTAGACCACAGACGCCCGTATGCAATACACTGGCACCGTTTTGTTTTACTCAGGTTTTACGGGGCTCGCAACTGCATAAGGTCATATGAGCGCCAAGGGGTGGATGTCAACAGAGAAGTCCAAACGGGGAATCAGGCTTACTCTGCTCACCTCTCTAGCTTCAACAGCACAAAGTCTGCTTCGACTATCAAGGCACCCCGGAAATAGCAGTTCACAAGAGAGTGACAAACGTACAAAAGAAGTACAGGAAATGACGATAGTACGCATGAGGAAAGAAAAAGCAGCAGTTCCCCCTATGTTGTTCCGCCACAGTATGAGCATGACATTGATAAATCAGCCCATTGACAATTCTACTGTTACTGTTGTACGTTGTACTGTACAGTAAAGCGCTCAGAGCCTGTGTACTTTAATCGGGGTTGAGCGCTATATAGGTCATTTATTATGGTTATTATTATAAGAACATGTTACTATCCCCCCTTTGGGAACGGCCTAAAGACAACATCAGTCAGTAGCACTGCCCTGGGAGGGGGTGGGCAGACGGTCACCCAAGCGCTGCTAACTTACAAATGGAAAGATCACACACCTGCACCGTAGTGGGCACTATCAGCGGGCCTCCCACGCTAGCAACGCTCTGAGTCTTGAAGTCAATCTCCGCAACATTGCCCGAGGAGGAGGAGGAGGAGGAGGAGGAGGAGGAGGGTGCTGCAGACTTTTTACTCGTCTCCTGCTGCAACCGTTTTTGTAACTGTTGTTGTATTCGTTGCTGCTGCTGCTGCTGCTGCTGTTGTTGTTGTTGTATTCGTTGCTGCTGCTCTTGCTTCTGAAGATGTTGTTGCTGTTGCTGCAAATGTTGTTGCTGCTGCTGCTGTTGTTGTTGTTGTTGTTGTTGCTGCTGCTGTTGTTGTTGTTGTTGCAATTGTTGCTGTTGCTTCTGCAACTGTTCTAGTTGCTTCTGTTTTTGCTCTTCTCTCTGCTGCAGCAGCTGCGTGCGCCTCATAATGTCCTGCTGGTGGGTCAGGAACTCGGTCTGCTGCTTGACGCTCATCTTGGACAGGTGCTCCTCCAAGTGCTCCCGCTCCGGGGGGGTCAGACTCAGGGTCAAGGTCGTGTTCATAATCTTGATGGGTGTCAGGACTTTAATGGTCGCTGGGTCTTTAGAAGTCTGCTCATGAATGCGGAGTGAAGAAAAGAGGGGAGTTATAGAGTGACCCTAAAAGAACACACTAGGCTCTAGCTATGGTGAGCCTGAAAGAGACAGAGCATGCCAGCAATATCACAGACGTTAACTCACTGCAGACAGACACACTATTGCTCCGACACGCCATTTCTACGCTACTCCACAGGTCACCCAGATATGTCCAATGAACTTCCACCATTTCTACGGTACACGTTCTAAAGGGGCACAAGGCTGCCAACAAGAGAATCTACGCTACACGTTACAAAGGGGCACAAGGCTGCCAACAAGGGAATCTACGCTACACGTTACAAAGGGGCACAAGGCTGCCAACAAGGGACATATATAAGTTCAGCCATTTTTATAATAATATTCATCATCTCCCTTTCACTAGTAAATCAATGAACTAATATTCCTAATCTCCCTTTCACTAGTAAATCAATGAACTAATATTCCTAATCTCCCTTTCACTAGTAAATCAATGAACTAATATTCCTAATCTCCCTTTCACTAGTAAATCAATGAACTAATATTCGTAATCTCCCTTTCACTAGTAAATCAATGAACTAATATTCCTAATCTCCCTTTCACTAGTAACTCAATGAACTAACACTGTTTTTACAAGCGGTTTTTTTCAAGTTATCAACGCATTTACGGAAAATAAAACAAAATGGCGGTGTCCAGGAGATATCAGATATTCACCGTGTTCAATGGCCTTGGCATAGTGACGGTTATTTGTTGTAGTGTGACTTGTTGCTATATAATGTCAGTGCATTATTACATATAGCTTGACATAGTGATGGTTATTCGTTGTAGTGCGACTTTCTGCTATATAATGTCAGTGCATTATTTACATATAGCTTGACATAGTGATGGTTATTCGTTGTAGTGTGACTTTCTGCTATATAATGTCAGTGCATAACGGGAGTTCATTTTCTGAGTAAGCGTAAGGATAATTTGTTCCAATGTGACTTTCTGCTATAACGGGAGTTCATTTTCTGAGTAAGCCTCTCTTGTCACATCACAATTATAGAACTGTACCAGAATGGTTAGTTTATTTTTATCTGATGGATCATTTTCACTTCTAAAACGCTCGTGTTCTGGTTCCTAGAACAAAAAACGATTTCGTTCTATCTGTTCAACTAGTTTTTATGGGCTCCTAAAATATGCTAAATTCCATGCGTTTGCAGCGTATTTAAGTGTCCCTTACCCAGCATCTGCAATGAATTAACGAATATGAAATGAGGAAGGGAAGAAGAAGAGTGATAAATTGATCCTAAAAAAACAAACACTTGGGTTCTTGTGACAATAAGCCTGCAAGCGACAAAGTAAAGCCAAGTTATCGGGCGTACACAAATTTTCCACCACCGCTGTTGAATATGAAATGAAGATGAAGAGTTGTAAATTGATCCTAAAATAACAAACCTGGGTCTCGCAACGATAAGCCTGCAAGCAACAAGGCAAAGAGGAGTGATCAGGCAAAGAGGAGTGATCAGGCAAACACAAATGTTCCATCACCGCTGTTCATGGATATGAGATGAAGATGAAGATGAGAGTTATGAAGTGATCTTAAAATAACAAACTTGGGTCTTGTGGCAATAAGCCTGCAAGCAACAAGGCAAAGCGTAGTTATGGGACACATACAACTATTCCATCACCGCTGTTGTGAACAACTGTGATCAAAACCTGGTTGCAAGAAGCTGTACCTACTCAGAAGTAAGATCAGGAAAAGACCATACGACTTGGCCACTTCAGTAGACTACTCAGAAGTAAGATCAGGAAAAGACGACTTGGCCACTTCAGTAGACTACACAGAAGTAAGATCAGGAAAAAACAATACGACTTGGCCACTTCAGTAAAGACTTGTCCACCATTTCACAGAAAGAAAGCAATGAAGAGTGGAGGTCGTTGCTTGTTCTCATTTTGAATTAGACCTTAACTCAAGACAACACAACTTTGGGAATGGTGTTAAATCCCTTCCCCCATTTGCTTGGTCAGCTGTAGACATTTTTCACGCTCTGTCAACTCATTGTGCCCCCTGCTTTATCCCCCTGCTTTATCCCCTACGTTTGTGCAATTTCATATTTTCTACTTACAAGTTGGGGGTGGAGATTAAAGCTACAGCTAGAGAACTATTCCCAGAATGACGTTAATATACAGTCACTGAGAATCCAAATGGAACACTCAACTTTTTAGAAAATTTTAATTTTTCAACACAAACTCAAACCACAGTCTATTTTCCCACGGCGCTGTGAACCCAAAACTAACAACACCCAACGTAATTCTGTCCACTCACGTGAACGCCTGACACATGCTGAAGAGAAAAATCTGTGGCCACGTAGCCAAGACAAATGAGCAGCCCTTCCACGTAGCCAGGACAAATGAGCAGCCCTTCCATGTAGCCAGGACAAATGGGCAGCCCTTCCACATAGCCAGGACAAATGGGCAGCCCTTCCACGTAGCCAAGACAAATGAGCAGCCCTTCCACGTAGCCAGGACAAATGGGCAGCCCTTCCACGTAGCCAAGACAAATGAGCAGCCCTTCCACGTAGCCAGGACAAATGGGCAGCCCTTCCACGTAGCCAGGACAAATTGGCAGCCCTGCCACATAGCCAGGACAAATGGGCAGCCCTTCCACGTAGCCAAGACAAATGAGCAGCCCTTCCACGTAGCTTTGCTGTGATATAGAACAGTGTCTCCTAGCTCTGCTGTGATATAGAACAGTGTCTTCCAGCTCTGCTGTGATATAGAACAGTGTCTCCCAGCTGTGATATAGAATAGTGTCTCCAAGCTGTGATATAGAACAGTCTCCCAGCTGTGATATAGAACAGTGTCTCCCAGCTGTGATATAGAACAGTGTCTCCCAGCTGTGATATAGAACAGTGTCTCCCAGCTGTGATATAGAACAGTGTCTCCCAGCTGTGATATAGAACAGTGTCTCCCAGCTGTGATATAGAACAGTTTTTCCCAGCTGCGATATAGAACAGTTTCTCCCAGCTGTGATATAGAACAGTTTCTCCCATTGTTTCTCTCAGCTGTGCTGGAGTCAACATCTGTCTCTGGCTTCTCCCCACCATCAAGTACATAAATATAGATATACAAAACTGGCACAGCACAGGACAGTGGAAAACATGTCCGTGTTATGGCACAACAGAGACACAAAGTTTCCACAAGACATTTCCTCCACTTTGAAGCATCCAACAGTTTGCCTGCACACATGTCCTTCCACCAACGCCTCAACGTTTACATTTTTGTAAGAATATCATGGAGCATCTGGAATACTTCAATACAACGACATTTCATGAACAAGAACATTTCAGGAACAACAACTTCATTTACTTTTTGCTTTGCCAGTGATTCCAGGAACAGCAGCTTTGACTTTTGAGCACTGTGTTGGATGCCAGTTGAAATGTATTTCTAATGAACATGAATCTCTACCCAAGTGTCTCTTTCTGCAACCACTGACGGCTGATGAGAAAACTCCAGTACTAGCCAACCATTCGGGAGTTGATCAACACAGCTAAACTTTGGTAGAATCCAGGCCCTCCCTTCTGTCTTCCTATTGCACAATTTGAGTATTTTAGAAAAAAACAGACAAAAATCGTCTTTATTTTCTTACTGCCTAGAACTGTATCTGACTCTATCAATTCATTGATTAACTTTTATACTTAACGACTGGACTTTTGAAAAGTATTTTTTAAGGGGTGGGTGGGTGGGAGAGATGTCCAGCACTATATTTATCAACATATTGTTGTATCGGCACAACAAGCATTGAGAGCAGAAGCAACTATAGCGCCAACTGGCACACAATGAGCTCAAACGGTTGGAAAGATTTCAAAACTGGAGCATAGGAGCGGCTTTGACAGCTTTCCGATGAGATTTTTTATGACAAGAAACAGAGAGTAAAATAACATGACCACATTTCCATTCTGAGGAGGGACAAGACATTCACATCCTGTCTAAAACTTGAAAGATCAAATTAGTTTGGAAAAAAGAGTTATGAATGAAATAAGTCGAAGCGCCCGAGGTGATGGGATGACTATGATGCCACAAGGGTAACAAACAAGAGTATTGTCAAAGCAAGCTTATCAACAGAAATTTGTCTCATTCTTATCAAAACAGTACACTTCATCCAATTATTGTTCCTCTCAGGTATCTTTTCCAAATTTCCCTTCCTAGGAACAGTTGAGGGACCAGATAGAGTTTTGTCACAATTCTTCTTCTTCTTCTATCCCGTGGTTGGGGCAACCGTGGGGTCAACACTGCATCTGTAAACCAGCTCTCGCCATTTTTCTTGTGTCACAAAACACAATCAAAGAATCCCTCCACCCATCAGACCTCAAAATAGTGAATAGTGCGAGCAAGCAACAGACAGAAGCATTTGATCACAAAATATATGAGAAGCTTTTTAAACCTTTTGAACAAAACTTTAAAAGTACACACCCCAAAATCATTGCTTAGGCCCTTTTCTGTGGTGCATAAAAACCCTGCGATAATTTCAGCTCTGTACCGTTACCAAGTACCGTTACCAAGTACTCTGACATTCAAGTTCAGCAGCAATCAACAATATTCCCTTATCAAATGGGAAAAACAACGGGGAAGCATGGGAAGGCATGCATGGGCCCATGGGCTGATGCTGGTGGGGAAATAAAAAACAAAAGTCTGTGTCTTTTCTCTGGTGGACTGGAAGAGACGTGGGAAAGAGAGAAAGTGTGAGTGAAAAGAGGGAAAGGAGAGAGAAAAACTTTCTGTTTCTTTCAGGAGGAGAACTCTTCAAAGTTCTGGTGTTCTACTGTAGGATTTATCTTGTGCTTCTTTCCCAAAGAAAAAAAATATAGGTTCATCTTTTTATGTCACCGCTGTGTTGTTGCACGGTGAGGAGTTGACTGGAAGAAAAGGACGATGGTTTGAGCATCACCAGCATTTCTCCCTGTAGTCTCTAAGTTTAAGCACAACAATGAAAAAAAAAAGGGTTTTCAAAAAAGTACTCACCGAGCCCGAGCGGGATGAGGTAGCAGCGGAGGTTGAGGAAGATACCACTGCTACTCCAGGGGACGAGCTCACACTGACACCGCTGGGAGCAGGAAGAGGAAGAGAATCCGAGAGAGACAAAGTATCCATCGCTACACCGGGCACCACAGCACCAGCCACAGTGTCTGCGCTCTGAGGCGCGGGCTGGGGGCCCACAGATGGCAGTGAGTCTGTGGTGGCCATGATGGTCGGTAGGTGGGCCTGAGAGGTGACCGTAGCCACGGAGGAGAAGGATGCCGACGAGGTGACTAGAGGCATCGTTGCCGTGACCACCACCGAGGTAGTGACGGCCAGGGGGCGGGATGGTAAGGGCGAAGAGCTCGTGTCTATCGCAGCCAGCGAGGGGGACAGAGCGGCCAGCGATTCTGTCTGAACGTTGGACGGGGGTTCTTGCTTCACGACCGCCAGGTTCGGTTCTTGTTTGATGAACGTCCCGCCCAGAGTGCTGATCTTTTGGTTCTTCAACGGCAGGCGTGGACTTTGACCGCCGGCCGTACTGGACGACTGTAACTGTCCGACCTGCGCGAAGGTGATGGCAGACCCACTCATGGTCGAGGCTGTGGTGAAGACAAGCTGGCTGCTGGTCACAGTGTGACCCGCCTCCACTTTGGCCAAGGCTTGACCGCCCACGGCCGCCGAGGCAGCAGCCACAGTGACCCGCGGAGAGTTTTTGATGAGAATGTGGTGGCCCCCGGTGTGTGCGTTGCTGGTGATGAGCAAGTTCTTCTGGGACAAAGTGTTGGGGGTCAGTTTGAGCTGGGTGCCCCCCGAGGTCGTCAGACTACCCAGACTGAGCGCTTGCTGCGGATGACCTTTGATGTGTACCGTGGTGCTGGAGGCGGGGAGGGCGGCGGCTGGCTTAGCCGAGATGTCCAGCGTGGCCCCCACCCCTGCTGCTGCCTGAGAGGTCACCACTGGTTTGACCTGCGGAGACGTGAGGCCCCCCGTACCCCCACCGGCAGACTGCTGCAGGATCAGGCGCTGACCGTTGGGCGAGACGACATACACCTGTCCGTTGGCCGTGATCAACCTCTGCTGGGGGCTGAGAGTGACCTTCTGACCTTTAGCGTTGGTTAGTTGAGCTGCCGGCGGTTGTTGGAGACTTGTGTTGTTATTGGCTTGCATGGCCACCACAGGCTGTTGCTGCTGCTGCTGCTTCAGCTTGGACTTGGAGCTCTTCGACTTGCTCTTTGCTGGCGGTGGCTTTGGTTTGGCGGGGGGCACGGGGGTCACAGAGGGGGGCGGCGTGGTCACGGCCGCTAGACACTCGCCGGGGTTGTCAAAGAACCCGAAATCGTCCTCGAACGACCTGAGGTCAATGTCAGACAAGGACAGCGCCTGCTCCAGAATGTTGCTTTGGTTCTTGCCCCCCGAGCCACACAAGTCGGCCATGAGATCGTTGGTGGGTGTCGGGGTGCTGGACGGAGGGGTTGGGGTGGAGGAGGCAGAGTTGGCGGTAGGCGTGGGCGTGCGGGCCACAGACTTGTGCTGCTGGACCAGCCGCTGTGGCTGAGTGCTCAGGTTGGTCACGCTGCCTGCCTGGGACGGAGAAGCTGTCGCGATCTTCTGCTGAAACACAACCTGCTGCTGCTGCTGCTGTTGTTGTTGCTGCTGCTGCTGCTGCTGACCACCACTGTGCTGGATGAGCAGCTGCTGGTTGTTGGATTGGAACTGGGCGGCTCGGCTGACGGACGGGTTGACACTGGCCAGCGTGACTATGCCCTGAGTGTTGGGCTGCACCTGGAGTTGGGACAGGCCGCCCAGCGGGCCCAGGTTAAGCATCTGTCCGTTGACCAGGATACTTTGGCCGGGGACCAAGCCAGCTATCTGGTTATTGGAGTTGGGGATCACACCCTGGTTGCCAATCAAGTTCATGATGGTGTTTGGGTTCACCTGCACAGGAAACAACAAGGTTTTTGGTGGGGGGTTCTAAGTAAGTATTTTAAGGCTCTTGCAACATAATTAGCTCATATAAATGCCGAAGAGTAGAGGTGTTACAAGAGTTACCACCACAAAAAAGGAGGAGAGATAAGAACAAAAAGATGTTTGATAGGAAAGAAAGAGCAAACCACACCAGAGCCCCCGCCAAACACCCGTGAATACAAGAAGAGAATAGCTGAGGGTGTGGAAAAACACTTTGAAGAAAACACTGTAACATAATCATGGGGTTTACTAGTAAGGAAAACACTGTAACATAATCATGAGGTTTCCTAGTAAGGAAAACACTGTAACTGTAACATAATCATGAGGTTTGCTAGTAAGGGAGGTTTGCTAGTAAGGAAAACACTGTAACTGTAACATAATCATGGGGTTTGCTAGTAAGGAAAACACTGTAACTGTAACATAATCATGAGGTTTCCTAGTAAGGAAAACACTGTAACATAATCATGAGGTTTCCTAGTAAGGAAAACACTGTAACATAATCATGAGGTTTGCTCATAAGGAAAACACTGTAACTGTAACATAATCATGGGGTTTGCTAGTAAGGAAAACACTGTAACATAATCATGAGGTTTGCTAGTAAGGAAAACACTGTAACTGTAACATAATCATGAGGTTTGCCAGTAAGGAAAACACTGTGACATAATTATGGGGTTTGCTCATAAGGAAAACACTGTGACATAATCATGGGGTTTGCTAGTAAGGAAAACACTGTGACATAATAATAATTATGGTCACTTAGCATTAAGAAAAAGACTTTTTGTTTCGTAAGAGTTTTCCGACCCTTGCAACACAATTAGGTCATGTGAATGCTGAGTGTCGAAGGTAATGGTTGGTCCTCCAGAGTGACATACAAAGAAGAGAAGTCGTCGACAAATGGTGACATACAAAGAACAGAAGTCGTCGACAAATGGTGACATACAAAGAACAGAAGTCGACAAATGGTGACATACAAAGAAGAGAAGTCGTCGACAAATGGTGACATACAAAGAACAGAAGTCGTCGACAAATGGTGACATACAAAGAACAGAAGTCGACAAATGGTGACATACAAAGAACAGAAGTCGACAAATGGTGACATACAAAGAAGTCGTCGACAAATGGTGACATACAAAGAACAGAAGTAGTCGACAAATGGTGACATACAAAGAAGTCGTCGACAAATGGTGACATACAAAGAACAGAAGTAGTCGACAAATGGTGACATACAAAGAAGTCGTCGACAAATGGTGACATACAAAGAACAGAAGTAGTCGACAAATGGTGACATACAAAGAACAGAAGTTGTCGACAAATGGTGACATACAAAGAACAGAAGTCGTCGACAAATGGTGACATACAAAGAAAAGTAGTCGACAAATGGTGACATACAAAGAACAGAAGTCGACAAATGGTGACATACAAAGAACAGAAGTCGACAAATGGTGACATACAAAGAGCAGAAGTAGTCGACAAATGGTGACATACAAAGAGCAGAAGTCGACAAATGGTGACATATTCTCTACCTTCCTAATAGAAAAAAAAAAAAAATCCCTATGTGTAATGGCAAAATTTCCTCAATACAACTATAACAAGTTTAATTTATCTTTGAGCAAAACCCAACTGGCGTTGGTAGACTACTGGTTAGGCTCTCGGACTCACAACCGTCAGGTCTGGGGTTCGAATCACGTCAGGGGTCCAACGTTGTGTACTTGGGATAGGCACTTTACACGAATTTTCTTCAGTCCCACCCTGGTGGGAATGGGTACCCAGCTACATACAGCAAAAGATCTTGTCGGTTTGTCAGTATTTAAGCGCGTAACCAGCTGCTTATACTATATGCTTCCAGGGAAGCCGAGAAAGTTTCTGAGTGTTCCAGGGTCTGCTGGGGTGATAATATAGTGTAAAGCGCATAGAGCCTGCTGTTGAGCGGGGTACGCGCTATACAAATGCTATTTATTAGTATTATAATTAACTAAATAAAGAAAGAAAACAAAGTTTTCCAAGAGCCAAGAACCCTAGAGCCGTGTGTTTTGAGGCAGACAAGAACAGTGCACCCCTCACCTGCTGCGGCCCGACAGCACTCTGGTTTATGGGTGGCTGCGCAATGAGCTGCACCTGGTTGCCTTGGTTACCGGCAGCGTTGACCACTTGGAGGCCCGTGCCGGACGAGGTGATGAGGGTGGGCTGGGACTGCAGCAACTGGCCCGCTACGTTGCCCTGACCGTTCTGATACTGGGGGAGACAGTTTGTATGTTTGAGTTGTCCTGACCGTTCTGATACTGGGGGAGACAGTTTGTATGTTTGAGTTGTCCTGACCGTTCTGAAACTGGGGGAGACAGTTTGTATGTTTGAGTTGTCCTGACCGTTCTGATACTGGGGGAGACAGTTTGTATGTTTGAGTTGTCCTGACCATTCTGATACTGGGGGAGACAGTTTGTATGTTTGAGTTGTCCTGACCGTTCTGATACTGGGGGAGACAGTTTGTATGTTTGAGTTGTCCTGACCGTTCTGAAACTGGGGGAGACAGTTTGTATGTTTGAGTTGTCCTGACCGTTCTGATACTGGGGGAGACAGTTTGTATGTTTGAGTTGTCCTGACCGTTCTGATACTGGGGGAGACAGTTTGTATGTTTGAGTTGTCCTCACCGTTCTGATACTGGGGGAGACAGTTTGTATGTTTGAGTTGTCCTGACTGAATACTGGGGGAGACAGTTTGTATGTTTGAGTTGTCCTGACCGTTCTGATACGAGGGGGGGGGGGGGACAGTTTGTATGTTTGAGTTGTCCTGACCGTTCTGATACTGGGGGAGACAGTTTGTATGTTTGAGTTGCCCTGACCGTTCTGAAACTGGGGGGAGACAGTTTGGAATGTTTGGGGTTGTCCCTGGCCGTTCTGGATACCAAGGGGGGGGGGGGGGGGGGGGGGGGAGACAGTTTGTATGTTTGAGTACAGGGAAGCACACCCACACAATAATGAAGGTCATTTACAACAGAGATAAGAATTTGTCTGGGGTTTTAGTACCAGTTGTACCACACTTGCAATTGTACCATTTTCATACTTTCCTTACAACAACAGAATATTTACACAATAACAGACACTTTTCTTACAAAAACAAATCTTTTCAAACCTTTTCATAATGACCCGAGACACTCTTCTTACATTACAAAAATCTTTTCACAATGACATGACACAACGGTACTCACAATGACAGGACACAGCTGTACTCCCAATGACAGGACACAGCTGTACTCACAATGACAGGACACAGCTGTACTCACAATGACAGGACACAACTGTACTCACAATGACAGGACACAGCTGTACTCACAATGACAGGACACAACTGTACTCACAATGACAGGACACAGCTGTACTCACAATGACAGGACACAGCTGTACTCAAACTGTATGTTTGAGTACAGGGAAGCACACCCACACAATAATGAAGGTCATTTACAACAGAGATAAGAATTTGTCTGGGGTTTTAGTACCAGTTGTACCACACTTGCAATTGTACCATTCTCATACTTTCCTTACAACAACAGAATATTTACACAATAACAGACACTTTTCTTACAAAAACAAAACTTTTCAAACCTTTTCATAATGACCCGAGACACTCTTCTTACATTACAAAAATCTTTTCACAATGACATGACACAACGGTACTCACAATGACAGGACACAACTGTACTCCCAATGACAGGACACAGCTGTACCCACAATGACAGGACACAACTGTACTCACAATGACAGGACACAGCTGTACTCACAATGACAGGACACAGCTGTACTCACAATGACAGGACACAGCTGTACTCACAATGACAGGACACAACTGTACTCACAATGACAACTGTACTCACAATGACAGGACACAGCTGTACTCACAATGACAGGACACAACTGTACTCACAATGACAGGACACAACTGTACTCACAATGACAGGACACAGCTGTACTCACAATGACAGGACACAGCTGTACTCACAATGACAGGACACAACTGTACTCACAATGACACAATGTCAATTGTACTCACAATGACAGGACACAACTGTACTCACAATGACACAATGACAGGACACAACTGTATTCACAATGACACAATGACAGGACACAACTGTACTCACAATGACACAATGACAGGACACAACTGTACTCACAATGACAGGACACAGCTGTACTCACAATGACACAATGACAGGACACAACTGAACTCACAATGACACAATGACAGGACACAACTGTACTCACAATGACAGGACACAACTGTACTCACAATGTCATGACACAACTGTACTCACAATGACAGGACACAACTGTACTCACAATGACAGGACACAACTGAACTCACAATGACAGGACACAACTGTACTCACAGTGTCAGGACACAACTGTACTCACAATGACAGGACACAACTGTACTCACAATGACAGGACACAACTGAACTCACAATGACAGGACACAACTGTACTCACAGTGTCAGGACACAACTGTACTCACAATGACAGGACACAACTGTACTCACAATGTCAGGACACAACTGTACTCACAATGACACAATTGTACTCACAATGACAGGCGATATGTTGGACTGCAGCGGACGCAGCACCACGTTCTTCTGCAGGCCCCCCTGTGGCGTGGTTGGCTGTCGCGGGATGACCGTCTGTCCCTGTGGCAGCAAAATCTGGCGTGGCGCGCTGGAGGAGGAGGGCACGATGGTGTGGGTGGCCTGGGGCAGGCTGGCACGGATCACGTTGCCCACGGCACCCGAGGCCGGGTTGATCAACTGTGTCCCGACCAG
>NW_004798087.1:122001-129508 GCF_000002075.1 Aplysia californica | reverse complement strand
AATGACACAATGACAGGACACAACTGTACTCACAATGACAGGACACAGCTGTACTCACAATGACACAATGACAGGACACAACTGAACTCACAATGACACAATGACAGGACACAACTGTACTCACAATGACAGGACACAGCTGTACTCACAATGACACAATGACAGGACACAACTGAACTCACAATGACACAATGACAGGACACAACTGTACTCACAATGACAGGACACAACTGTACTCACAATGTCATGACACAACTGTACTCACAATGACAGGACACAACTGTACTCACAATGACAGGACACAACTGTACTCACAATGTCAGGACACAACTGTACTCACAATGACACAATTGTACTCACAATGACAGGCGATATGTTGGACTGCAGCGGACGCAGCACCACGTTCTTCTGCAGGCCCCCCTGTGGCGTGGTTGGCTGTCGCGGGATGACCGTCTGTCCCTGTGGCAGCAAAATCTGGCGTGGCGCGCTGGAGGAGGAGGGCACGATGGTGTGGGTGGCCTGGGGCAGGCTGGCACGGATCACGTTGCCCACGGCACCCGAGGCCGGGTTGATCAACTGTGTCCCGACCAGGGGCTGAGTCAGGCTGATAGACTGCTCGAGGAGAGAGAGAGAGACAGAGTTTTGTTTGTTCCTTTGAGGAGAGAGAGACAAGAGTTTTGTTTGTTCCTTTGAGGAGAGAGAGACAGAGTTTTGTTTGTTTGTTTGAGGAGAGAGAGAGAGACAGAGTTTTGTTTGTTTGTTTGAGGAGAGAGAGAGAGACAGAGTTTTGTTTGTTCCTTTGTGGAGAGAGAGAGACAGTTTTGTTTGTTTGTTTGTTTGAGGAGAAAGAGAGACAGAGTTTTGTTTGTTCCTTTGAGGAGAGAGAAGCATGTTAACAGATTAAAAGTTAGTTTCAGTTTTGTAGTTAGTTTACAGAACACGCAAAACAATTAGATCATACACATGTCATTTGTTTTAGTAAGAGTTTTACATCACTTGCAAAACAATAAGGTCATATAAGTGCCAAAGATTCGAGGTGTTACAAGAGAGTAACAAACCCAAAAAAGGAGGGGGGAGATAAGGAGGATAGACTGCTCAAGTGGAGAAAGTTTTGTTTGTTTGTTTGAGGAAAGGAAGCATGTCAACAGATTCAAAGCTAGTTGTAGTTTTTGTAGTTAGTTTATAGCAATTACATCATCAACATCTTTTTTTTTTGTTTTAGTAAGAATTTTACGGCACTTGCACCACAATAGGGTCATACACGTGCCGCAGATTAGAGTTGTTTGGTTTAGTAGAGGTTTTACGGCGATCGCAACTGCATAAGGTCATATGAGCGCCAGAAGATTAGAGATCTTACAAGAGAGTAACAAACACACAAAAAAAGAAGGGAAAATAAGGACAATAGATGTTGGATAGGAAAGAAGGAGCAAACCACAGCAGAGCACCTGCCAACCACCCACATACACATGTCGAAGATCAGAGGTATTCATAGATAGTAACACACAAAGACAAAGTAGAGAAGGGGGAGGGATGGAGACGATAGATCTTTGATAAGAAAGTAGGAGCAGACCACACCAGAGCATCTGCTAACCGCCCAAAGGGGGGGGGGGGGGGGGAGTAATAAAGGAGTAAGACTATTTATGTGGAAAAGTTCAGCTGTAGTTTTTTAAAGAAATATTACAGAGAGAAAAACGGTAGGAGGGATGATAAGGGCATTAGAGGTTTGATAGGAAAGAAGGAGCAAACAACACCTGAGCACCCGCCAACCACCCACTGGAGAGAGATTGTTTGTTGGAAGAAAGAGAAGCACATTGACATACCAACAGCGACTTAGTGCAGGGGGAAAAGAACAATTGACAGACGAGAAAACACAGAGGGAAATAACAGAAGTAGTATATACCGCTGGCAAACCTACAGACAATTGACAGACGAGAAAACAGAGGGAAATAACAGAAGTAGTATATACCGCTGGCAACCCTAAGGCATGAAGAAAGGGTGAGATAGGGGTGTAGTTGTTTTAGTAGAGGTTTTAGTACAGCATTTACAGCGCTCGCAACTGCATAAGGTCATATGAGCGCCAAGGGGTGGATGTCAACAGAGAAGTCCACACGGGGAATCAGGCTTACTCTGCTTGCCTCTCTAGCTTCAACAGCACAAAGTCTGCTTCGACTATCAAGGCACCCCGGAAATAGCGAGTCACAAGAGTATGACAAACACTCAAAAGAAGTAGAGGAAAATGACGATAGTAAGGATGAGGAACTTGCATAAAGAGGATCCAGGTATTCTTGAACAAGTGTCTGAGAAAGTTACCGAGGATCAAAAGGACAGACAGGGTCACCAACGAGGAAGTGTCAAGGAAAAGAAGACGTGACCCACTCAGTAAGTGAGGGTTTCTTCCCTATGGATAAATCAAATACACCTATTGAACTATTCAACTGATGAGAATCCACCTTAGACACCCTCCAGAGAAACACTTCAACTCACAATACTATTGAAAGTATGGGTCTTGGGAGGTGAAACGGGACATGATTAGAACATTCTTGGAACAATATACACTGACTGTACCAATAACGTTTTTAACAGGTGGGAAGAAGAAAGGAGTTGAAAGAGGCATGCCACATGAAACACCCTCCCCCCTCCCCCCACCCACAAAACACACCAGGTGCTTGATAAGAACAGGTCCAAAGTACAATAGGGCTACAGGAAAGTACAATAGGGCTACAGGAAAGTACAATAGGGCTACAAGAAAGTACAATAGGGCTACAAGAAAGTACAATAGGGCTACAAGAAAGGACAATAGGGCTACAGGAAAGTACAATAGGACAATAGGGATATAAGAAAGGACAATAGGACAATAGGGCTAGAGGAAAGTACAATAGGGCTACAGGAAAGTACAATAGGGCTACAAGAAAGTACAATAGGGCTACAGGAAAGTACAATAGGACAATAGGGATATAAGAAAGGACAATAGGACAATAGGGCTACAGGAAAGTACAATAGGGCTACAGGAAAGTACAATAGGGCTACAAGAAAGTACAATAGGGCTACAGGAAAGTACAATAGGACAATAGGGATATAAGAAAGGACAATAGGACAATAGGGCTAGAGGAAAGTACAATAGGGCTACAGGAAAGTACAATAGGGCTACAAGAAAGTACAAGAGGACAATAGGGATATAAGAAAGGACAACAGGGCTACAGGAAAGTACAATAGGGCTACAGGAAAGTACAATAGGGCTACAAGAAAGTACAATAGGGCTACAAGAAAGTACAATAGGGCTACAGCAAAGTACAATAGGGCTACAAGAAAGGACAATAGGGCTACAGGAAAGTACAATAGGGCTACAGGAAAGTACAATAGGACAATAGGGATATAAGAAAGGACAATAGGACAATAGGGATATAAGAAAGGACAATAGGACAATAGGGATACGAGAAAGGACAATAGGGCTACAGGAAAGTACAATAGGGCTACAGGAAAGTACAATAGGGCTACAAGAAAGGACAATAGGGCTACAGGAAAGTACAATAGGACAATAGGGATATAAGAAAGGACAATAGGACAATAGGGATATATGAAAGGACAATAGGGATATAAGAAAGAACAATAGTGATATAAGAAAGGACAATAGGGATATAAGAAAGGACAATAGGGCAATAGGGATGTAAGAAAAGACAATAAGGATATAAGAAAGGACAATAGGACAACAAAAAAGTACAATAGGACAATAGGGATATAAGAAAGGACAATAGGGATATAAGAAAGGACAATAGCACAATAGGGATATGAGAAAGGACAATAGGACAATAGGAATATAAGAAAGGACAATAGGACAATAGTGATATAAGAAAGGACAATAGGGATATAAGAAAGGACAATAGGGATATAAGAAAGGACAATAGGGATATGAGAAAGGACAATAGGACAATAGGGATAAAAGAAAGGACAATAGGGATATGAGAAAGGACAATAGGACAATAGGAATATAAGAAAGGACAATAGGACAATAGGGATATAAGAAAGGACAATAGGGATATAAGAAAGGACAATAGGACAATAGGGATATAAGAAAGGACAATAGGGATAAAAGAAAGGACACAAAGAAAGGACAATAGGGATATGAGAAAGGACAATAGGGATATAAGAAAGGACAATAGGACAATAGGTATACGAGAAAGGACAATAGGGATATAAGAAAGGACAATAGGGATATAAGAAAGAACAATAGGACAATAGGGATATGAGAAAGGACAATAGGGATATAAGAAAGAACAATAGGGATATAAAAAAGGACAATAGGGATGTAAGAAAGGACAATAGGGATATAAGAAAGGACAATAGGACAATAGGGATATGAGAAAGGACAATAGGGATATAAGAAAGGACAATAGGGATATAAGAAAGGACAATAGGGATATAAGAAAGAACAATAGGACAATACGGATATGAGAAAGGACAATAGGGATATAAGAAAGAACAATAGGGATATAAGAAAGGACAATAGGGATATAAGAAAGGACAATAGGGATATAAGAAAGGACAATAGGGATATGAGAGAGGACAATAGGGATATAAGAAAGGACAATAGGACAATAGGGATATGAGAAAGGACAATAGGACAATAAGGATATAAGAAAGAACAATAAAGCTATCAGGAAATTTTCTTTCAAACGTCACGAGATCATATGTAAGGAAGAGGAACAAAGAGAGAAAACTGAACTTCCCACCCATCAACTCATCCAACCAATTCTCTCCAGATAGCGACTAGCTCTACCAGACTGGCCACTTATTTATGTTTCTCAAAAGCAGTTCGTGAAAAGCTTCCACAGCAAGAGGATATATACAACAGCCAACTACAGACCAATGGAAACAATTTCAATACATCCTGAGCTCAGTTGGAAAAAGGGCAAACTTTTGTCCAATTGCTCTAAATCAATTTCTTTGAAATCTGAATCGACAAGCCATCTTTGGGAAAATGCTTTTCTACAGACACAAGCAAAGTAAGTAGGCCTATAGAATGGGTTAGTTTTTTCATTGCCTGAAGAGAGAAAGAGCCCAATGACCATATACTTCAGCTCATAAAATTATGTGCTTAAAATCTTCCCTTGTGGCATTCAAATAAATCTGAATATTTCGCTCTCACTTACATAAGAATACTAGTTGTAAACTGCATATATTGTCCATTTTCATCTCTCAGACATGCCCAATATGCATTAAAATAATAATTTTGGGGGGGTTAAATCACAGCTTTCCAGATATTGCTCAGGACATGTCCAAGAATTCTGAAGCGTAATTTTCTCATTTTGTGGAATTTGGCCACCAACCAGTTTTCTAGCTGTGGCATCACCCCTTAAAACACATGGAGAGTTCTCTCAGGAACCAAACAAATATACAAACCAATGAAACCAAACTTCTCCTATACATAGGGCAATGCTCATTTTTGGTGTAGAGTGTAGGTCAAGATTTCTGGAAACCCCCGAAATCAAGGTTAGCCCGTTTGTCCTTAAAAGCAACCACATAAACACATGGGACACAAGTTGGTGGTAGTAATGTTAGCTCACAGCATGGTTTAGTGCACCCTTGCATACGCCAGGGCTTTCTCTCGTTAGAATACGCAATTAGTCATGTTAAACCACATACTTTTCTCAATGACTGGCCGGACAAATGGACAGAGCATTAGTGCCCCATCTCATTCCACTTTCGCTAGGTAAACTTACAACTTTTTCTGCAACAAATCAACTACAACTTTTCATTCATAGTCAAAATAGAGACATTGCACATCCTAAGCATGCCCGAAGAGAAAATTCATGGCCATGTCTTGATCTAAACATAAGATATCTTTGATTCCCTTACCATACATAATATTCTACAAAAGTTGTGAATGGTGAAGTATGGAAATTCATAAAGATAAAATATTGTGTGCATGTTTATTTTGTACATAACTTTTAAAAAAGCATTAGGACACTGGTCTCTTTTTCTTTCTACGACGGGAATTGTCTGAAGCAGAAAAGGAATCTCCATTACCTGGGACATTTGTTGCAGTTGTGAGTTGGTGATAAGCAATCGCTTGCCCTCCGCAGTCTGAAGGGAGAAACACATTCACCAGCACAGCTCTAAATGGTAAAGTACTAAACGTTTGGGGGACGGACACACACACACACATACATATAACACACATATATACATACATATAACACACATATACACATACATACAACACACACACACATGCCACAAGGAATGGAGGAAGGTGTTACCTGCGCATGCGTGGCTCAGTAGTGACGTCACAGCCACCACCAGTAAGAGTCCGCGGGCTGACATCTCGGACCTGGGAGACAACGACAAAGAGCAAATAATGGACGTGGCATTGCTCAAATGATGTAGGGTTAGGTTTTTTTATTAGTTTCAGTAGAGGTTTTACGGCGCTCGCAACTGCATAAGGTCATATGAGCGCCAGAAGATTAGAGGTGTTACAATAGAGTAACAAACATAAAAAAGATGAAGGGGAGATAAGGACGATAGATGATTGATAGGAAAGAAGAAGCAAACCACACCAGAGCACCCGACAACCACCCACGATGCAGGTTCAACTCCCCTAGAATCACTGTTAGGTTATTTAAGAGGCGGGACCTCCGAGTTTAACGTCCATCTCCGAAAGGACCGAGCCAAGTGGGACATTCGTGTACAGTGTCTATCCCAAGGACACAATGTCGGAGCAAGCTGTCGATCACTATAACCCTCAACCCTGCAGTCTCCCGACTACGGAAGTGGTAACCTAACCACTCGGCCACCACGCCACCACGCCACGGGAAGCAAACAACAACAAAAAGGTAGTCCCTCACATCAAGCGGTGGAAAGTGAAGGAACAAAGGTACGTGTTTTCAGCCACCAATACACAATCTACATCATTTAGGAGGCGGGCTTCCGACCCTGCCTGTCAGGGCCAACCCAGGCGGAGAGAGATACAACGTCTCAGCAGACAGACTAAGAAGATACTCGAAAAAAAAAATTCTCCCCCTCTGGAATCAAACTCGGGTCTCCTGCGTGTGACAGTGACGTGCCTAACCACTACACCACCGACCTACATGTGAGTCACGTGCCTAACCACTACACCACCGACCTACACGTGACAGTCACGAGCCTAACCACTACACCACCGACCTACACGTGACAGTCACGTGCCTAACCACAACACCACCGACGCCCGTGGCCTGGTATTGACGACATCAACATGATTGGTGCTCTTGTAAATGCCGTCTGGTCTGCCGCTTCTTCTTGTACCCCTCTGTCTCCAGTAGCAGGTGAAAAGGGCAACCCTGTCTCTGGTCTTCTCTCCCCCTGTCTCCAGTAGCGTGTGAAAAGGGCAATCCTGTCTCTGGTCTTCTCTCCCCCTGTCTCCAGTAGCGTGTGAAAAGGGCAATCCTGTCTCTGGTCTTCTCTCCCCCTGTCTCCAGTAGCAGGTGAAAAGGGCAATCCTGTCTCTGGTCTTCTCTCCCCCTGTCTCCAG